>NW_015388923.1:24723-54131 GCF_001527695.2 Protobothrops mucrosquamatus
TTCTTGCTGAAAAGTATCAAGCCATCGCCATTTTAAGTTCACTTTCCCTCAATCCACCTCAGATATAGGGAAGAACGTATTATCCAAGTTAGAGTATAGTCCAAAAGTAAAAAGCAAACTTCCAGGGTCGGTTCGTCTGCTTACAAGGCAAACTCACAGTTAACTTTAAGTTGCAGCGGTGGCGGCGGCTTCTAGCTTCACTACGGCGAAGGCGTCCTGGATCGCAGAGAAGCCCGGGGCTCCGGAGGAGTTCTCACCTACATCGTCCACAAGGGACGACTCGGGAACTCAACTCCTACCTCGGGCAGCTCACCTATCCCCCTATGCCCAGGGGAAAGGTATCAAGCCGTTTGACAGCTGATGCAGGCTGTCAAAACAGCTTTTACGCAGAAACAGGCGGGAGCAGCAAACAGCTGCATCCAGCGAAGTCGCCTGCCACCGGAAGTCCCTCGCCTGCCACCGGAAGTCCCCTTATTACTCTATCCTCCAAGAGCAGTTTGGGGTATTGGTTAAGACACCAGGCTAGAAACCAGAGGACTGTGAGTTCTAATCCTTTGTTAGGGTCAAGGGCAGCTAGGTCAGGGGTCCCCAACATGTAGGCCGTGGCCCACTACTGGGCCATGGCCAATTCGCAACTGCGCTGCATGAGTGGCGGACCAATGCATGTGTATGCAGCCCCACTCGTGTGAGCAATGAACACTGGCACTTACAGCCCCACTCGCACAAGCGGTGCCCCAAAGGCTTCTTTCTTGTGTGAGTGGAGCTGCACGTGCCAGTTCCCCTCTCCCCCGCCCAGCCGGGTAGCCAAGCTGCAAAAGTTGGCGACCGCTGAGCTAGGTGACTTTGGGTCAGTTACTTTCTCTCAACCCTGAAAATCTTGCCAAGAAAACTGCCAGGTCTTGTCCAGGCCATTGCTAGAAATCAAGTCTGGCACAAAACCAAAAACATCTCTGTCCTTTAGTCTCATGGAGCTTGACCAAAGGAGTAGGGCCACATTATTTTGGGACCTGGAGTGTTGACTTTAAAAATGTAACCTAAAGTTGCTCTAGAGCAGGGGTGTCAAACTGCCGGCCAGCAGGCCAGTTTCATCATACCGAAGCTGCACCCATCCCATTGCCGGCAATGCAAAAAGAGTCGCGATACGTTGTGACACATCACGTGATGTGGCAAGCTTGACACCCATGCTCTAGAGGTATGAAGCCAAAGCATCTATGTGAACGTTTGCACTACCCCAGCATCTGTGCCAACACATTGGCTTGACATAGTTTCACAGCAGCTGACATATGGCGTATCACCTTAAGATCTTGGAAATATAACTGTTGCAGTTTCAGTTTTCAAGATATAAAGTATATGCCTTTTTACATTCAGAAAAATGGAATAACTCTCCAGGCATTTAATGTGTTTCCTGTTCAGTTAGTGTCCACTGTACTCAACATACATATGTTAGGTCTCCTGGTGAAATTCATAATTTTTGGAGTTTTGGGATCATTAATATCCAACTTCTTGCAGAGCTACACAGACCCCAGGGTTCTTTTAAAAACAATAGGGCTTCTAGAAAAAAATGTCCTTACCATCTGTATATACTAAAATATGAATGAATCTTTTCTTTATCCTAGCAGGAGGGAAGTCTAAAGGATTTTAATAGTTAATCAAGTCAATATACCGGTAGCTGTTTGACTAAGAAGTGAGTCTCAATGCAATCCTGCTTAACTTCCTTACAGGTGCTAGCAGTAGTTGGTAATCATCCCTGTGGGTTGCATCTAATTTTCAACAAAGTATTTTCATATAAAGTTTGCATCAAAAATAGCTGGCTTTAAGTAGTCATAGAAGACTTCGGCTTTTCCCCAGGAAGTAATAAATAAATAAGTTCAAATATTTCTTTGACATCAATACAGTGAGCTGATGGTTGGAGTAAGATATTTCTCTCTTAGGGAAAGCAGGACTAAGAGAACTTGAAAACAAATTCATATTAAGTACTCACAGTATACACAATATACAGATACTAAGTATCACAGTACTCATTTACAAGCTTCATGTAAAATGCCTTTTAGGGGGAAAAATGAAGTGCCCAAGAAACAAATATGAATGCTGTGGACTTTATACCAACCTACTCTCACTTTGTAGCAATGGTTCCAAAGAAAACACTAATCCTAACTTTTTCAAAAATTATCTAGTGGAATGCTATTTAGACTGTTTGCAGGGTGATATGAACAGCTGGCTTATTCTGGTGGCAATCTGTAAATCAAATTGGGAAGAAAATAAAGGAACAATCAGCACCAAAATCCTCAATACAGAGCTGAAGAAAACAAAGAATGTTTGGTACCTATCATAAATCCTATTTCTGTGGCCCTGAACAAAGTGCAGAATAATAATTTTTATTTCTGGTGTAGCTGATTTGAAAGGAACTGGGTGTAACTACAGTATAAGTACTGTGTCCAACTCATTTGCTTGCTAATATTCTCAGGATAAGAATCAATTGCTGAAGGAGTATATTATACTATATCATCAGCATCAAATTATTATCTCTCCATAATGCCAACTATAATGAAAGTCAGGGCAAAGCGTAACTGAGTTGAGAAATATATATTCGGGAATGAAGTATAGGTGTGTGTTGGAATCACTTAATCATTTGGAATTGCAGGTTACTGAAGCTGTAATAGAAGTATTACTTTCTTTGGAATAATTCATTCAAAACAGAGGAACAATTTGGTAACTGAAATTGCAGGAAGATACAAATGAAGTCTTCAGTTTATTACTCTTCCAGTGATGGATATTTGGAGCTTACTTAGGTTGAAAATATCATTATTATGGTTTGTCACATAGTCAACCAGATGTCAATAATAATAATAATAATAATAATAATAATAATAATAATAATAATAATAATAATAATAATAATAATAATAATAAAATTGGAAGGGACCTTGGAGGTCATCTAGTCCAACCCCCTGTTCAGGCAGGAAACCCTATACCATTTCAGACAAATGGCTGTCCAGTCTCTTCTTAAAAATTTGGTCACAACCTCGTAAGTGGTGAAGACCTCCGTCCAACAAGGTGACCAATTAACAAGATTGACAGTCCTTCAAAGAGGAATCAAGATCCAACGAAGAGAGGAACTAATCAAAGGTAGGCAACGAAGAACAGGACGGAAGTCCTGCCTTGGAAAATAGCTTGACTCCCTCTTCTTTGTGGCAGCCCCTGAGATATTGGAATACTGCTATCATGTCCCCCCTCGTCCTTCTCTTCATTAAACTAGACATACCTAATTCCAGCAGCCTTTTCTTATATGGATTTGACATTTTTATCCATCTATTAAGTCTTCCAAAGGGCCTGGGATAAGCAGATGTTGTTTGATGGTGTTATTTATTATTATTATTATTTAAACAACCACCATTTATAAATAAAATAATTTAATCTACTTCTTTTTAAATAAATATTTTTTTAGAAAAAGAAAGTACCTGGAATGAAGATTATGAAAAGAAGACGATGGTTGAATCCCATAGCAAAAATTACTTGGAGCTAGTGCTAATCATTTATTGCTATAACAGAACAGAAACTCTGATGGGCTGATGATTTTAATTAATGCATCTGAAAAATTTACCTGGATGAGTTTCAACTTCTAATCCCTCTGCCTGATGTCTTCTTCTTGACTAGCTCCACTCTTGTCTTACTATAAATGCTAAATAAGAATTTCTTCTAAATTCTTGGCAGCTTCTTTACCTGTTGGTGCTCCACCTGATCCAAAAACCAATATATGACATACTTGCATTGCACAGAGCTCTGCTGAATGTATAAGCTGCTCTACAGTCCAACTTGTGATTTAGACTTTTACACTCAGCTTGGATATCAGATGGAGCTAGGATAGTTATGTGACTTCAGGGATAAAACCAGGAATGCAGGCTAATATCCCTGCTATACACAAATTCTATAAATTATATTATTTCTACAGTCTAATTAATGGGGCAGTCTTACTTTCCCTAAAGAAATTCTTACTTTCCCTAAAGAAATCTGTCAACTCTATAAACGAATTTAGCTGAAGCCATTTTCCCTTCATTTTCGGTTGCCACAGAATTGGGAGGGGGGAATGAGTGGTTTTTAGCTTAGTCAAAACAATAAATTGTCCTGCAGGAACCAAGGTCATTGCTGGTTGCACTTTGGCGGTTAGAAAGCCCGGCAAGTAGTTAATTGGGGATTGTGATTTATAACACATTACTGGGGTGGGAAGTTCAACTTTGTAACATTGTAATCTTTGGGGAAAAAATCAATCTTGGGTTCACCTTTGTTTGTGCCAATACTATGTAGCCAAATAAATATGTTCTTTAAGGAAACTTTTTTGCCATGGGGTTCTTTTTACTGGTCTCATCTATCGGAACCATGACAAAATCTTTGTGCTAGTGAGAATTAGACCTAAAGAGTAGTCTATGTGAGAAGAGAAGAATACACAATTCAATGAGCGATGGGGCATTCAGGATCTAATATTGTCAATTCAAAGCAAAACTTTATAGGACAATATCCATAGTATCAATTATTTTGATCAAGGCGGTAACTTACATTGTTTAAGATGGAAAAGCATCTCATTGTCAGGGAACATTAACCATGTAATGTATTGGATTTGATGTGAAATTTTAATGTTTGTGAAAATGCTTTCTCTTAAATAACTTTTCAAAGCAGGTCTTGCATCAGCCTTAGAAGAGAAAGATGTAGAAAGTGACTGCCAACTTCCAGCTTTGGCTGACATTTTTGATTCTCATGGCTTGCCTTTCTTTATCACCCCTTGACTTTGTGGATGGAATTACTCATACAGCTAGTGTATGGTGATTTATGTCCAAGCACAGTTTGCCTTAAATAACTTGGCAATAGCATTACTTTAACAATATGCCTCATGAAATGAAAAAATCATTTCCCCATCTGCCATCTCAAATCAAAAGCTCCAGTCCAGATAATTGAAGGAGAGAAATCTGGACAAACTATCCTGGATGCTGAGAATGGGACAATAGCTTTTTTCCCCAAGTGCCGGTGGATTAGGTAGAACTATAGTTAAGACTAGACATTAATATCCAGTAAAAATAAATAATGTGTTTGGAATAAATGATAAAACTTGAGTTTGTTTCTAAACAGATGGGTAGTAAATTCACAAGTTTGGAAAGTAGTTTATCTTGAATGCATGAAAACATTAAGGTTATTAAAGTTCAAGCTCTCAGGTTTCGAATACGGAAGCACTGAAAAATATATATATATTTCTCCCGAAACCAGAATTATGACCTTAGAAGAAAAGGAACTAATTCATGATAAACTTGTTGCAAATTTACAAACTGAGCTATTTCAAGTACATCACCAAGTCATCAGAAATAATTTAAAAATTTAAAAGCTTAGAAAAAGGGCAAAGGCAGATCCCTCTAGCAGTTCATATGGCATATACAGTAGTTATGCAGATAAAAGCTTTAGTCTGGCAATAGGTGAGCAGCAGTAAAGAAACTACTCTGAAGTAACTCTTCATTCTTGGATCCTTGGGCCTGACATTAACCTACCTTTGGATGCTGAACAGCAAAAGCCTTTGTTAATTTACGGTACATGGATTCAGGAAAACTCATTGCCATTGGTTTTTAAAGTTGAGATAATGGATGTCTATAGATTATGACCAAGAGGATTATTCTGGGAGGCCCATGTTTATGGAGATTCTCAGTCATCCAGGTCATGGTTGTCCCAAAGGTGCTTTTTCAAAAGGCAACTGGACTAGCTTTGTTTTTTTCCCTATAGACATTTTGCTTCTCATCCAAGAAGTTTCTTCAGTTCTTCTGTTAGTATTGAAGAAGCTTCTTGGATGAGAAGCAAAACGTCTTCAAGGAAAAATAAAGAAAGTCCAGCTGCCTTTTGGAAAAGCACCTTTGGGACTTGAAGCTCCTTGTTTCTCAGTCTACCAAGTCCTTTGCTCCAGGTCTTTTAATTTTCTATCTGGTTCTTGAACTTTGGCTACTTCTATTAAGCAGTCTCAGATGGTTAAGGACATGGTGGTACTTCATACTGAATATAAATTGTCCTTACACACTGACAGTGTTATAGCATTCAATACAAATATGTCATGTCATCACCAGAGCTAACTAAAGTTGTACAGCAATTTGGTTTATGCTCTGATTATACAATTAGTTAGAATAAGTCTAATTTGCTGTCTTTAGATATTTATAGACTACTGCATGAAATTAGGATTTACAATTTGTACAGACTCTATAAATTATCTTGTCTTATATAGCTGTATTACAATATGTTGGATTTAAAATGTCTAAATCTATAGATGCAATTTAAGCAGATATAACCCAATAGTTAAAACTTCTGCTAAGTTATTGGAGTAAGATTAATGTTATTATAATGAATATTACTGCAAAATTAATGCATACTACAGGATGAATTCCAATGTTTGGCCCCATTGGATATTTTACTGAGAAAGGTAAGTGTATAAGAAAATTTACCTGGCTGGCTAAATTTGATCAATCTGAGCTTATCTTATGATGAAGCAACTTTATCCTTCCAGAATTTAACTGTATCATTGGGCTTTTATTTTAATATTAATATTCTTTTGGAATGAGAAGTTTGATGAATATTCCCTTCTTTGGGCCTACTTGGAGAATAAGTGTAGAACATCTCTGATGTACATCAAGCTTTTTTTCCTCCCTGTACAATAACTATATTGTTTGTTATTATTTTATTATTCCTTGGGTTGTACTTTTGTTTTATTTAATAAAAAAAGCAATTTCCAAATATAATTAATGTGTAGAGGGACTGACATAATGTGGCTGTTGAGAAACCACAGGATAAAGGACCAGCTGATGAACCACATGGCAATATTAAAATTTTTGAATTGTCTCCAAACCAAATAGCAGCCATAAAAGATATCAACGTGATATTCAGTAAGTTTCTCTAAAAATATATGGAGCATTGGAAATCCAAATTACTACTTACTCAACTGAAACATGAGAGAGTTTTTAAAATTTACACATTATCCCTCTTCCTAATGTTTAAAGTCTGCAACTTTTTTGCTTTGTACCTACTTTTCCAAAACATGGACTATGATGATCTGGAATAAGTTGGACTGATTTAAGATAATTTCTGAAATGATAAACAAAAAATAGTAGTATTGTAAATATGTAGCAGACCCTTCAGCCCCCCACCTCAACTAATGTTTTCTCCTCCATTTTCCCACACCCATAAATTAAGGCAGATCAAAACCATCTTTTATATCTTTTTCCCCTTTTGAAAACAGATTCCAGTTATATCAGCAAAATTCATTAAAGCCTCTCCTTTAGACAAGTAAGAAATGTTCATTTCTTAAGACATTTACAAATACAGCAAGCTTTTATGTCAGAACACTGAACTTTATTTAAAATGGTCAACATCAACACATTCTGTAACAACTGTTACAGGAGAGACAAGTTGGTGCAGAGGGACCCGTGCTTGGATAATAATTGCATCAACTGGCCTTTAAGGCAGATTTGTCTTAAGGGCCATGTTTTATTTCATCTAAAATGGCTTTATATGTTTTATTTCATATAAACTAGATTAACTTTCTTAGCTTCCCACAAAACACCCTGAGCATATGATCAGGTGGGGAATCTGAAGATTTAGAGGTCTCAAACTCTCATGTGCATGTCTTCCTAGGATTTAATAAACAGTGATAGTTAAACCTTGTACAGGTAGTCCTCGACTTGCAACAATTCATTTAGTGACCATTCAAAGTTACAACAGCACTGAAAAAATGACTTATGACCATTTTTCACACTTATGATCATTGCAGCATCCTCATGGTCACATGATTTACTTTTGGATGCTTGACAACTGATTCATATTTATGACGGTTGCAATGTCCTGGGGTCATGTGACCATCTTTTCCAACCTCCTGACAAGAAAAGTCAAAAGTCAGATTCACCAAACCACTGTGTTACTAATTTAACAACTGCAGTGATTCACTTAACAACTGTGGCAAGAAAAGTTGTAAAATGGGACTTAAAAAAATTCTCACTCAGCAACATAAATTCTAGGCTCAATTGTGGTCGTAAGTTGAGGACTGCTTGTAAAACCAGGAGCACAAATATAGATACCTTTGAGGGGATGACACTGAGGAATAGAATGGAGGTATAGCACTTATGTCATGGCATACATGTATGTAAGTTGGGCCTGTGACACGTTTGGTCCACACTTGGACAAAATCCACCATGCACATTTTATGATCAGATGATACACTTCAGTATCCTCACCCAGATTTATTTTCCAATTGTCTACTTGCAACCCATAAATAGGCCATTTATTGAGCCTATGTTAATTAGTCTCCATTTACTAATTGGTGTTTTATCAAAAGCAGTAATGTTTTAAATATTCCTTGGTTTAAAATGACTACCTGATGGTGTTTTTAGCTTTCTGTTGACATTTAAACTTGAGCGAATTTTCCATGAGAAAACTTTTGAAGTTTCTGCACCTGGGGGGGGGGGCAGCAGATCAAAGAAGCCAAAATGGGGATTGCAACTTATCAAAGCCCTGCCTTTTTTAAAAAACAAAACAAAACACACAAGGCATTTTAAAAAGGAGGGGGCTAGGAATATGGCTTTCACCTTGATTTTTTTGGACCCTTTTTTCCATGAACCTTCCCTGGAACCCTTAAGGAAATTTGAATAAGCAACTGCATTAAAATGCACATATTAACATGCTGAATATATCTTATCTTGTGAATTAACCATAGCCCTACATTTTCAAAAACATTTCTGTCACTTGGCCCTTTTGGTAATGGCTAAATGTTTATTTCCATTTCAGATTTGGAAATGTGTTCCTTCAAAATTTATGCAATATAAATCTAATGTGTGACTACAATTCTCATTCAGTCCCTCAACAAAAGAAAGAAGAGAATTTAAAGCAAGTCAACAACTGAAGAGAAAAAAAAAAGAAGTGGACCAAAACTATAGAACTGAACTAAAGCTGTATTCTTAGCTCATTTGCCTTCCTGGAAAGAAACAAATGTTTATAAGTTACGCTGATGACAATTTATTCCATTTGCTTGGCAGTGTTAGAAATTACTGTGCTATCTCTCACTGAAATATTATAAAATTGTCCTGGTGGTGATTTCCACTAGCTCCTATGGGGCTTTCATTGATGTTGTTTTGACACACATAGAAAAGTATCACTCTGGGATGATGCCTTTGTCAAAACTGACCCCTTGCTCCTTACTCCCCAGTGGAGACTGCTGGATCTGAGGACAATTTACAGAAGGATCTTTGTTCAAGTCAAAGGACTGATGGAACAAAGTTGGACGTTCCTCAGAGGAAGTCAAAGAGCTGATCATCTGCCATTACTCCTATAGGCCAAACTACTTATTGCTAATGTTATTTGCTTTATGAAACAAATAAAAAGGGGCCTATTTATGCACAGCTAGCATTTGTCCTTCTAAGGAAAACAAAACAGGGAAAAGAAAAAAGAAAAATGTCACTGGATTGGCAGGATTACATTTAATACTGTATACCAAGTTCATAAACTTCCTTTACAAAATTCCCTTGCAAAGTAGATAAGGAACATTTCATTCGCCCTACAGGTTTTCTTCAATGCCTGGATTTGCAGCAATTTCCATTGATTCACAGCCCCTTGTCCATATATGATGGCCCCATCAGCATTCAATCATAAGTCGTGGCTCTTCCTTCTTGAATAATCAGAGTTCCTCCTGTTTTGTTAAAAAAAAATCACAAACATTCAGACTCTACATAAGTTCAACTGTTCAACTATCCACTAAAATGGTGGATTTCCCCCTTACATATTTTCAATTCAGGGTGACTGAACCTTGCATGATGCCCAGCAAGATTCCCATGCCAAATGAAATCAGGTGTGCTGCTGACATGGATCTCTATAGAGGAGGCCAGAGGAAAGAAATAACATTACATACTTAGATCACAAATAATTGCATAACTACATCATTTGCATGATTACATCACAATGTAAGTGTCAACATTTGTTGTTGTCTTGGCTTCTTCTGGATGACGCTAATAGTGGATCATGACTCCATTTCCCCATTCAGAGGGCAACTGTGTTTTACTGTCAAGGCCTGTGAGTACGGCAAACTAAAGAAATAATAACTGGATTTCTGTAAAGATCTTTTCTGGTAGTAGGGCAATGTAATAGAATTTTGAAAGTCTGCTAAAGCAGTTCTTCAGATAAATTTATACCTAGCTTAATTAAGGCAGAGTTCCTCAGAGACTCCTTCTCACACTTATTTCCTGCCCTAGGTTGAAATGTCTCTTTTATAATGGCTGTTTTTTTCTCCATGTTTCCTACAGGTAGATGGCCTGCTGGATGTGCCATCACATAATCAGCCACTAGGTAGGTTTCATGGTGTACTTTGGAGAAAAACTTTGGGAAAAGTTCAGCTACTTCCATTATTCCAAATGAAAAGAAGCTCATGGAACTGGAGAGCTAGACAGGATGCTAATCCATGATCA
The DNA here is from genome assembly GCF_001527695.2 of Protobothrops mucrosquamatus. Lineage (NCBI taxonomy): Eukaryota > Metazoa > Chordata > Lepidosauria > Squamata > Viperidae > Protobothrops > Protobothrops mucrosquamatus. Next base: position 35,190 of record NW_015388923.1, read on the forward strand.
GGATAAGAGACAGGATATTCTTAGACATTTCATAATTAACGGAAATTGCAAGAATCCTGCATTCACCAAGAGAAGTTCACCAAAATATTCAATTTTTTAAAACATATTTTTTTAAAAAAAAATATTTCAAACTGGAGAGGAATAGTTGGGTGGAAAAGCCAGAAGGGAAAAAAATTATGGTACAGCAGTTTACTCTGGCAGTTTAGTCAAAAAGAAAAGTTTTTCCATTAAAAGTTTTGTACCTGGACTTAGGAAATGTTGACCCCACTGGCTTCTGCAGAAGGGTTCAATAAAATCAAGATTACAATCATGTAAGCAAAGCCCCATCCCTTTGCCCATGTCTGTGTTGATGCACATATAAAAAAGTGGGGCTTCACACGGTTGTGATCAAAACATCTCTATAATGGTCAGAACCATCTGTTTTTAGCTTGAAATGTTTAGAATGCAAGACGTGTTGCCTATCTCTGCCCACTATTATAATCATATTTCCATTATGAAAGGTATTACAAATCATATTCAAAAGGTAACAGAAATAATAATAAAAATATACATTTTCTTTGGCTTAACAAGAGCATAGAGAGCCAAGTGGGTGCAGTGGTTAGAAAGCAGGAGACCGTATATTCTTGTCCCATCTTAGGCACAAAGCCAGCTAGTTGATCTTGGGCCAGTCACTTTCTCTCAGCCTTGGATGGAGGCAATGGCAAACTACTTTTGAAAAACTTTCCCAAGAAACTGCAGAAACTGGTTCAGGTGGTCTCCGAAAACTGGACACAATTGAACAGAAGAAGAAAAAACATGTTTTTCTACAAATTGTGATTATCATGAAACACTAAAACTGTTTCCTTAAACCATGGTATCAGGTTTTTTTCATATAAACCATGGTTATGTGAGTAAAGGAGAAATAATAAACTTGATGTTTGCTCTTCCTTGTTCTTTGGCACTAACATTATACAGCCATTCCGATTAAGATGCTGTTTCGAAGGATAAGACTTCAGTTACCCAAATTCTCTAACCAGCGTAGCTGTTGATGAGAATTATGAAAGCTGAAAGTTTACAAAACTAGAAAGCACCCACAATAGGAAGCATGGTTGAGCATGATGTATATTTGTGGTCAATATAAAGAACACCACAGATAGATCCTCAAGAGGGAAAATCATTCCATTATCTCTTTAAAAAGTTTCATTCACTATAACACTAATAAAACTGAGTGACCTTTTAGGTATTTTGATACTTTGAATAAATATGAGATCAGCGAACGCCTGCTTTTCAAAAGTGTGATGTTTTTCAACTAGTTTAGATAATGTTATTAGAAGGTCCTCCAAACAAGTAAAATGCAGATTTATAAACTCTTCCTGTTCACCTTTCCCAATGCATTTCAACCTACATTTTCCCACATCATCTTCACCATCTACAGATCCCCAAATGTATTTAGCATTGAACTGGAAAGCACTCGAAAGCACCTTTAGCCAATCATGACTTTGTCTAAGCTAATTGATGTTGCAGAGGATGAAGAAGACCAGCACATAATCTTTCTAGTCTGCCAGTTGTTCAGCTGAATGCTTCTCCCCGCCAAATTCCCACCCTTCCATAAAACCAAAAGAAGAAACAAGTCTTCAGTTTGTGGTGGTGCTGCCTAGCAAGCCCAATAAAGTGTTTTATTGCAGCAGATCCTGAGAATATACCGTAGTAAATGCCATCAGTCCCCTCTTGGAAACATTTCTCCACACTGAGGTATTAGGATGGGGCAGGTTGTCCAAGGAGAAAGCAAATACAGCGTTCACAAACACTGGATTTCTTTCTGGGAGTGCAAGATTCAGCCATGGAAGAGAGAGAAAAATTGTTTTCAAATGGTGGCCAAGAAGTTAAGTTCTTAGGACTTTGCACCTTTTATTGCTGGTTTTGTGTGGGAGTTGATTGGGGTGAATTGGCTCATTATTCTGAGGTTAAACCTCTTCAGTAAATGTGTCCCTTTCAGCTCCTCCATTTATTCCTGACATTGTCTACCTTTTTGCCTTTTATATTACTTTTGCTTGATTTTTTTTCCTGCCTCAATGAGGAAGGAAGGAAGAAGAGCATTCTTTATTTAAGAAAAAATAATGGTGTAAAAGAAGCTCAATGATCAACTTTCCCACAAAATTATCCAAGAAAGATCAGCCAAGAACATCTCAAACAAACACCAGAATAGGTCTCAAAAACTGTTTTTCCGTACCAATAGCAGAAAAGAATTTATTCCTTAAATATTGGCCAGGCTCAGTCAAGCCCCATCCACCATAAACTGCTAAACAAAGCTCCCAGCGCTAGAGCAGGGCTTTTCAACCTTTTCACCCATTGTGCCACTTTTAGGATATGGCAATATCCGAGTACCACCAGTCGCCTAGCAAGGTGTCAAAAACTTGATGACCCCCCCCCCAAAAAAGGAAAAAAGTGATAAAGTACAGGTAGTCCTCGACTTACAACAGTTCGCTTAGTGACTGTTCGAAGTTACAATGGCATTGAAAAAAGTGCCCCCCAAGGCACAGCCGAGCAAGACACCTGCCTGCCCACCCGGCGGCGCTCTTCCTCCTGTCCGAGGTTTTCATTGTTGTGAGCATTTCTTTTGAGGATTGGCAGTGGGGGTGGGGTGGGGGGTGTTTGGTTTTTATTCCCCCTGTCTGCTGGGTTGTTGCAGCAGGTTTTGGTCACTTCACATGACCCTGGGACACTGTGACCGTCATAAATATGAATCAGTTGCCAAGCATCTGAATGTAAATCCCAAGACCCTGAGATGCTGCAACATTGCAGCTGATCAGAGCTTCTTCTGGGCTCAGCGGAAGCGCCAGGATCAGCGCCGAGCTCCAGCTGGAGCCTGGTGCTGATCCTGGTGCTTCCGCTGAGCCCTGACAGCCCTGCAGCTCCAGCCGTCTCTCGCTCAGGCTTGTGCGGTGCTGCCACCGGTTCAGCTGATTCCCCTCCCCCGCTACCACTTTTCTAGGATGGCCGCGTACCACCTGCCAGGTGCCAATGTACCACAGGTGGTACCCGTACCACTGGTTGAAAAGCCCTGCGCTAGAGGATATATCAATTGTGATCCTACACAAAATGAGGAACAGAAACTCTGAAATAAAAAAAGGAGGGAAATCTCTGGGCAAGTTTTTGCATTTGTCAAAAGGCTTTTCTAGAACCTCAAACCACAAAGCTAATCTTATTGATTTGCCAGCCCTTCAGTGATTCCAAATTAAAGAGCACCATGACTCATTACTCTCGTATTTTTCAGTCTTCTTTTTGTTTATATATTGATGCTAAGGCATAATGTGCTTTGGGCTCCAATGTAATACTTGAAGTTAATCTCTTGTGGATTGTAAGTATAATTTATAAGTGAAGTTGTGTTCAAGAATTACGGCTTCGTGTGAAGTGTGAGAAGCAGGCATGGTTCCTATTACACAGAAGTTAGGTCTGCAGGACTGGGAATTCCTAAAGCTGTTAATTTTAGCCCAAATATTTGAGAACAATCCCAAGCAAATAATGGAGGGGTTTATTTGGAAGTTAGGATTTTCAAAACATTGTTTTTGTCTGGAAGTGCTTCTGTTTTCTGAATATACATCAGGCTCGACTTCTGCAGGTTAAAATAGTCCTAGAAAATGAATTAAAGGGGGGGGGGGAACCCACTTATTTTAATAGATAATTCACCATCATCTGATTGCTTGAAATCTGGGAAATGTAGGCAATCATTAAAAAAAATAATTAACCATGACATACCGTGAAGCATTTTTTTAAAATTATGTAACTCACTTATTGTTTATTTATTTTTACTCAAGCTTTCTCACAAATGTTTTTGAAATGGTTTTCAAAAAATGGAAGCCAATTAAAAGTTATTATTAAACAGATACTGTAGCATCAATCCAACTCAGCAGCAAACCAGCCTATATATTGAATGAATGAAAAGTTTTTGGCATGTCAGCAGAAAGAGAATACAAGAGAACATGAACTGAAAGTTGCCAGCCTGAAGGCCAATTCTCCATTCATACAAGACCTTCTCTAGGAATGGCAGAATTAAGAGAGGGCTCTTCCCTTAAACTCTCTCATCTTCCAAGTCACAAAGGGTTTTATTTAGCACAATCACCACTTTGAATTGTGTCTGGAAAAAGCACAAGTCACTGAAGCTGTTTTAATTAAAAAGTCTTATGCTTTACATTAAGACCCTGCAATGCTTTGGATCTGAAGGGGAAAAGTTCTCCAGAACATTTGCAAGGGCACCCATACCAGTCAAGGGCAACTCTTGGATTCTTTTCATGGATACTGTAGCAGCTATGGATGGCAAATCCACGATTCTCTGAAAAAACATAACTGATTTTAGGAGTAGCTATGTGAGTGCCCAATACTCCCTGAAGCATGTTTTCTCCTTCAAATCCCAGAAGTGGTGCAGCCCTATTCGTAATGATTAATCCCACTCAGCAGTCTTCCTGCAACATTCTGAAGACAGGTGATATATATGATAAGCAGAATGAGGGAGAAGTTGAAACTCTAAGAACACCACAAGACAACAATTTCCCAGCATCACTGAAATCATTACCCCTCCAAAAGGATATAAAAGAATCTCATGCAAAATAGTTACCATACATGAGAACACAAGAGAACAAGGATTCCCAGGACTTAAAACATGCCAAGCACTGCCAAGAGTGGAATATTGGAAACTAGATAGAAATTATGAAAAAACAGAAGGGATTTCTTTGAAAGGAGAGTTCTTTCCTTGTACTGAAATCTTGGTACTATATCTTTGAATATGAAGGAAATCACATGATGTTACACAGAATAATTTACTAATATCTGTTACTACTCAGCCAGTCTTGTAGCCAAGCCAGGAAGAGCAAGAATGAAGCTTCTACCACCTCAGTATAAACTTTAGAGTCCAGTTTAGCCTGAATTCAAGCAATTTGATCTACGAAGTGTTATACAAATTGATTAAAATAGACTGCTGAGTAGTTTATGTCTTCCTCCTGGTGTCTAAAATTCAATAGGCTTTTAAACATTGTTGGACAACTCAGTGCAGACAACAGAGTGCCTAGAAAAAATGATGTGTTCACTACAATCAGAGCAACAGATTTGACCTTAAAATAGGTTCTAGACCAGGGGTCTTCAAACTTGGCCCTTTTATGACTTGTGGACTTCAACTCCCAGAATTCCTCAGCCAGCATGCCTGGCTGATGAATTCTGGGAGTTGAAGTCCACAAGTCATAAAAGGGCCAAGTTTGAAGACCCCTGCTCTAGACCATGTTCAATCTGATTCTAATGTTGCTCCTATCATTATCCCACTGCTTTCACTGTTGGTTCTACTGACAGAAGAGGGCAAGTAGAAGAGCTCCTGTCAAACAATATTATTATCTAATTCCAGAGCCCAACCACTACACCTCTGTTTGCCTGACCTTTGGGTTTTGTTTGGTGCTACAAGTCTTCAAAGGTGAGAAGCTCTACCTCTATCCATGCAACCTCTTTCAATCAGCTTTATAAAGTAAAAGCCATATCAATAATTTTGGAATCTAAATATCTATTTACTAATTCATTAGTGTTCTACAACAGTGTCCCCTCAGGGTCTACCATAATACCTCACAGTACCATAGATAGGAAATTAAGGCTAGAATGAAGCTTTATTGCAAGCTTTAATCTTGCAAGACTGAATTTTTTTTCTCCCCTCATTCTGATATCCCAGTGAGTCAAGGAGGGGCCAGCCTCACTCTTTTTCTAATACTGTTTCCTTTCCAAGAACTCAAGCAATGCTTCTACCCTTTTTGTTTTTGCAATGACTTCTATTTCCCTCAAGGCCATCTCCATGGCTCTCTGCATTGAGGCCACTTGGGTTACCCGAACTGGGATACCATCTGGGAGCATTCAACAATCTGTTGTGCTCTTGTTTTGTACCCTAACGGGTCTCTTCTGATAGTATTCCCTAGCAGACAAAGTAATCTGGATCTTACAGATATGCAGTAGCCTAGTGACCTTTTTGCTTTCTTACTCATTTTGACAAATAGGATGCCCTTCACTTTTTGTCAACTTTCCCCATAACTTCTCCAAACATAAGACCCTTTTTGGTGTTTCCACCACTCAGTGGTCCCATAAATCAAGAAATGTCTAGCAATCTATTTTTAGACTGTTTGATTTATACTTGGTTTTATGTGGAATGAAAAGTCTATAAGGAAACCTGCAAGTAAGTGTAATAAAATGGGAAATGACCTTACAGAATAAACTCTGGCTTTTCAGCAAGCTTCAGGGCCTCATGCATGCCTGCGGCCGAGAGTTTACGGTTGATGTTCCTATATCTACATTGCAGCAGATTGCGGTAGGTGGTTCTCAGGTCCCGATTGAAGAAGGCATATATAAATGGGTTAATCAAAGAATTGGCATAGCCGAACCAGAGAAATGTCCTTTCAACCCACAAAGGGATGCAACTGCAAGAGGTCCCACAGATGAAGGGTCTAGCGGTAGAAAGTATGAAAAATGGCAGCCAGCATACAGTAAAGGCCCCTACAATTATTCCCAGGGTAGTGGCTGCTTTTTGCTCCCTTTTGAAGATAGAAATGTTCTTCCGTTCATGCTTAAGCAGACGTGAAAAATTGGCACACTCTTCAGATTCCTTGTGCAGTTTCACTACGCCGTTTGCTGAAACCATCCCTTCACGTTCGTTGGGTCTTGGGAAACCAGCAAATTTGTGTTTGGCTGCACTTTTCTTGGCAGCTTTGTAGATCTGATAGTACATGAACAGCATCACTGACATGGGGATGTAAAACGCAACAGCAGTAGAATAAATTGTGTAGCCAAAATCTTGGCTGATTAAACAGACTTTGTTGTCATTAATATTCTGAGCCCATCCAAACAGCGGGGGCAAAGTAATGGAAGCAGACAGCAGCCACACGCAAAGAATCATTTTAGCCATACACTTTCCATTTTGTCTTACAGGATAGGTGAGGGGTCTAGTTATGCCAAGATACCTAGAAAGATAAAAACAAACACCAAGAGTTAGTCTATGTTCCTTGTCAGTTTGTTGACTAGAACCATTTATGCCCCACATGGTGAACTGGACAAATCATGATTTGATCATCTGGTAAATCTCTTTCCCATGCACACGCACACGCACACACAAACATCTGTGTTCCAAATTAGCCCACTTCTTTAAACACACAATTTCTAAATTATCAGACTATGGAGGATAAACTGCCTAATAGGAATTCTATTCTTCAGCCTGATGTTCCCCAAATACAAATGTAGAAGGAACTGAGTGCTCCGCAGAGAGTACTAAATTATGCCATGGCCAACATGGATTCCAAGCTCTAACAATATTTCCGGAGTGAGCAATTTGGCACCCACCAGACGCCCTGCTTTGCATGATTGTTTTTTAAATGGTCAAAGCTGATATAATGTTTGTTTACAAGCATGCTCACACTGGCCACATACACATATCCAGAAACTAAAACTGGGGAGTAGCTGCAGCTCTGTGCCTTGTTAGAAAATAGCAATAGCACTTAGACTTATATACTGCTTCACAGTGCTTTACAGCCCTCTCTGAGCAGTTTACAGAGTCAGCCTATTGCCCCCAACAATCTGGGTCCTCATTTTACCAACCTCGGAAGGATAGAAGGCTGAGTCAACCTTGAGCCGGTGAGAATCAAACTGCTGGCAGTCAGCAGAATTAGCCTGCAATATTGCATTCTAACCAGTGCACCACCATGGCTCATAATATAGCAATGGCACTTAGACTTAGAGTATATACCATTTCATGGTACTGGGCCCAACTCTTTCCCCTCCTACCATGAAGGAAAAGGAAAAGAAAAAAGAAAAGAAAAAAAGAGAAAGAAAATAAAAGAAAAAAGAAAAGAAGAAAAGAAAAGAAAAGAAAAGAAAAGAAAAAGATAATATTGTAGTGAGCAAACAAAGGAGCTGTAGGAATAACAGCAATCTCTCCCCCTCCCAGTTTGCTTTCTGGTAAATGGAGGTTTGTGCTTTTTTGTGTCCACCATGGAAGGCATTTTATGAGGATGACCAGAACATGCTCTTAAAAACCCCACTTTTCTCCCCAATCTGTGTTATCTTCTTTCAACTTATGAATGACTTTTGGCTTACTTCCATAGCCAATATAGCAATGGGCAGTATTTCAGTAGTAGAAAACTGGTTCTGCAAGTAACATGTCCAAGCCTCTTTTTCTTCTTCCTTAGTAAGTTGGAAAATTCCTACCGAGATCCTGGATACTCCCAGTCATTGTCAAAGTTGTGGTGAGTGGAACCAAGATTCACAGTTATAAGAAAGCATTCTGTCCTATTGCTGGGGAATCCTGGCATTGTTTCCATACCATTTCCTTAAAATAGCTATAAACTGCTTACACCAAACTCCTTGTAGAGAGATAAAACAGACATTGTATAATAGTTATTTCACAATCACAACACTATACATTTATGTGCCATCTTTTGAGAAATATGATGTTATTAATTCTTCGCAATCATCATAACACTAATAATTAATGTTCCATAATGAAACATTTCTATAGTGCTTTCAGTACATAGCATGCTTAACAGATCATAACTATGGAACCTACGCAAGGCTGATCAAAGGATACATTTAAGTCCTGCACATCAACCCATTGTGAGATGATTCCCAACCTGGACTGAATTTATAGCATATATTGTGAGCTCAGGCAAACAATGATGCCCAGCAGGAAGAGTAGAAAGTAGAAACAGAGGCTACCATCACCCTATCCAGAGTCAAGAGTGAGTGAGTGCATGGATGTCAACTCCCCAAAGTAAAACAGACTAGGAAACCAAAGTCATGAAATAATACTATGTGTCAGGTTCCCAAATCCTTATTGTCTCCCTTCCATATATATATTCTTTTGCTTTGCTTTGGGACCTGCCATTTAGCTGGGGGAGGGGGGATATTTGCTTTCGCTTGGGATAACTTTTACTTTCTGCTTTCCTTCTTCCACCTCTATCCACTTGAGAAAGGACACCGTTACAGAGAAACGAAAGCTGGAGACTTTGAGATGCGCGCCAACTGTACCAGTTAACCACTCATTGTGCCACCTGTGGATTGGCTGGATTTCAAATGTACATTAGGACTTTGGTGGGAGGAGGAATATTGCTGGTTTAATTATACTGTTCAAGCGGGATTTTCCCCAGATCTCACCTTGACTTCCCTATTGTCACTAACCCCTAATAAAAGTTTCCTTTTGAGACAATGCCAGTTTCAAGAGTTCTGCATTCTTGGGTGGTTAGCTGAGGTTTATTATCTTATAGCAGGATATTCCCTTTATCTTTGTGAGAACTGGAGAGGGTTTTGTCCGAGATATTTTCTCATATTATATTTTTGCCCCAGACACAGGTTTCTTTTATGTGATTGTGGTCTTCCTCCTGTCCCTCAAGGTCATTCCTTCTGCTCATTACAACAGATTATCATCAGATTCAATGCCCTATGACTTCATCATCACTCATGGATTCTGGTCACCCTTTCTTGCTACCTAAGAATTTCTTTTAACTGTTTTCCATTTTGCCATCTATCTCAATATAGTAGCACTTAGACTTATTATTATTATTATTAATAATAATAATAATAATAATAATAATAATAAAAAGTTGGAAGGGATCTTGGAGGTCATCTAGTCCAACCCCCTGCTCAGGCAGGAAACCCTATACCATTTCAGACAAATGGTTGTCCAGTCTCTTCTTAAAAACTTCCAGTGTTGGAGCATTCACCACTTCTGAAGGCAGGTTGTTCCACTGGTTAATTGTTCTAACTGTCAGGAAGTTTCTCCTTAGTTCTAGGTTGTTTCTCTCCTTGATTAGTTTTCATCCATTGCTTCTTGTCCTGCCTTCAGGCGCCTTGGAATATAGCTTGACTCCCTCTTGTTTGTGGCAGTCCCTGAGATATTGGAACACTGCTATCATGTCCCCACTTGTCCTTCTCTTCATTAAACTACAAATACCCAATTCCAACAACCGTTCCTTATATGCTTTAGCCTCCAGTCCCCTAATCATCTTTGTTGCTCTTCTCTGTACTCTTTCTAGAGTCTCAACATCTTTTTTACATCGTGGTGACCAAAACTGGATGCAGTATTCCAAGTGTGGCCTTACCAAGGCATTGTAAAGTTGTATTAACACTTCACGTGATCTTGATTCTATCCCTCTGTTAATGCAGCCTAGCACTGTGTTGGCGTTTTTGGCAGCTGCAGCACATTGCTGGCTCATATTTAAGTGATCGTCCACTAGGACTCCAAGGTCCCTCTCACAGTTACTACTATTAAGCAAGGTACCCCCTATACCAGGGCTTTTCAACCTTTTCACCCATTGTACCACTTTTAGGATATGGCAACATCCGAGGACCACCAGTCGCCTAACAAGGTGTCAAAAACTTGATGACCAAAAAAAAAAAAAAAAAAGGAAAAAAGTGATAAAGTACAGGGAGTCCTCAACTTACAACAGTTCGCTTAGTGATTGTAGTTACAATGGCATTTAAAAAAGTGCCCCCCAAGCCACAGCCGAGCAAGACACCTGCCTACCCACCCGGCAGCGCTCTTCCTCCTGTCTGAGGTTTTCATTGTTGTGAGCATTTCTGCTGAGGATTGGCAGTGGGGGTGGGGTGAGGGGGTGTTTGGTTTTTATTCCCCCCGTCTGCTGGGTGGTTGCAGCAGGTTTTGGTCACTTCACATGACCCTGGGACACTGTGACCGTCATAAATGTGAATCAGTTGCCAAGCATCTGAATGTAAATCACAAGACCCTGGAGATGCTGCAACATTCCAGTTGATCGGCGCTTCTTCTGGACTCAGCAGAAGCGCCAGGATCAGTGCCGAACTCCAGCTGGAGCCTGGCACTGATCCTGGCGCTTCCACTGAGCCCTGACAGCCCTGCAGCTCCAGCCATCTCTCGCTCAGGCTTGTGCGGTGCTGCCACCGGTTCAGCTCATTCCCCTCCCCCGCTACCAGTTTTCTAGGATGGTTGCGTACCACCTGCCAGGTGCCAATGTACCACAGGTGGTACCCGTATCACTGGTTGAAAAGCCCTGCCCTATACTATACCTGTACATTTGGTGTTTCTTGCCTAAATGTAGAACCTTACTTTTTTCACCACTGAATTTCATTTTGTTAAATAGCACCCAGTGTTCAAGTCTGTCCAGATCCTCCTGTATCCTAAGCCTGTCTTCTGGAGTGTTGGCTATTCCTTATATACTACAGATTTATATACCACTTCATAGTGCTTACAACTGCTCTCTGGGCGGTTTATAGAGTCAGCATATTGCTCCCAACAATCTGGGTCCTCATTTTACCAACCTCAGAAGGATGGAAGATTGAGTCAACCTTGAGCCAGTCAGGTTCGAACTGCTGGCAGTGGGCGGAGCAAGTCTGCAATACTGCATTCTAATCACTGCACCACCAAGGTTCATCTAATTCTGGTGCAAAGAGGATCCCAATTCAGCAGAGTTGTGAACCAATGATTTCAGTAATTAATGCCTCATCCTAAAATTAATGCCTTATTCTTTTGAATGAGAATAGGAAATCTAGATTCAACCCACACCCAACTTTCTGTCCTGGAGTTTAGAAATTAAATTTAGTTTTACTGATCTTGGTCAGTCATAGGTTTAACTTGTTTCTGAATTATTTCATCCTTCTCTAATATAAATATAAGTTCAGATTAGAGCATTTTCCCCAAGAGCAAAGCAGAGGAGGAGAGCTCATTTATTCTTAATAATCCAAATGATTATCTCATCAGCATAGTATTAATGCTCTTTAGATTATAAAGGGTCAGCATATTGAATGTCATGTATCATGGTACTCAGCTACATTGAAATACAAACTTAAAGCAGGAAACATTACCTAACAATTGAAAAAAAAAGCAATGTACAAGAACTGTGAGAAACCTGCTAATATGGGTACATTATTTATTTCTGATTGGAGCTCTGGAGAATGCAGTCAACAGCCCCTTAATTCTGACTCAGTAGTCAGAATTATCACTTTTAATTTAGCCTGGGTTAGTCTCACTACACTTCAGGAAAGAGCTCCTTTGTTTATCTTGATTTGTGTTGATCTCTCGGCTTTTTCTTCAAAACGTTTCATCCATTTCTTTCGAATGAGAATAGGAAAGCTGAGCTCCTCCAGCTGCTGGATGACCGGTATTCAGATTTCATAGGAAATTCAGATTTCATCCAAAATATTTTTGATGCCATTCCTTTCAACTCTGTGCATTTAATTATTGATTAATGATTGTATATCTCACATTTCTGTTTATTGCAACTATCAAATTATTGATTAATGATTGTATATCTCACAATTCTGTTTATTGCAACTGTCAAACTGGCTTAACTAAACTGGCTTAACTAAATAGATTAATCTATGAAAATATTCACCTTTGATATTTAAAATATCAATCTGAAATGCAGCTAAACATTTTCATTTCACAAATGAATATAATGGGGTTGGGTATGTGTTTTTGTGTTTTTGTGTTGTTTTTTTGCATTTTCAAGCCCCATTTCTTTCATGGCTTGGTTAGTTTATATTTCAAAAAAAAAAAAAAGGACAAGCAGTAGTCATGTGTTTTTTATATGTTAGATAAAATTCACTACAAGGTTTTTAAATCACCATTCTCCTATCAAAAGGAGAAAAAAACCACCAATATTATTCCTGATATTAAATGAGATTTATTATGCTCTTTAGGAACAAGTAACTTCTAGAATGGTCTAAGAATAAAATAATTATCAAAAAACAGTTATCTGGTAACTGTTACCAGAAGTCAAAATAAACTCAAGGGCATCCTTATCTTTTTTTTTTTATTGCATCAGAAGTAAAGCCAGTCTTTTGTGGAAATGCTACTATTCAAAAGGTCATTCCAATAATTAAATGGTTACACAAATTAATAAGGTTTCCACAGAAGTAGCTGAGTTTCTTCTTGCTGCCAAAATCATCCAACCATCTGAAACTCCCAGCAATTTTTCGTTCTGCCTCTAGTGCTGTTGCCTCAATCTTGCGCAATGACAATGGTATCCCCTAATTGCTACAATTCTCACAATACCCTCAGGCCCTTTTTGATTGCTTTAGAAACAAGACTTTCCTTTGTAATCATGGTTTCTCAGTTTCACTGTTGGTTAAGAGATGAAAAATGATAAATGCCAACAGGTATAAAGCATGAACTTGTCTCCTTTGATGTCTTTGTAGATATTGTTGTAATATTGTAGTATGTGTCTCTTGTAACAGTTGATTTTTGTTGTTGTTGCTTCTTTGAGAAATCTTTGTTTTCCTTGATCTTGGCTTATCTTCCATTATTTGTTCTGACATCCAATTTGTTTTCTTCTGTTTTTTGGTCTCTGGCAGTCTCTTTTCACATTCATTCTTAACAACTTACCTGGTTTCATTCTACGGTTCCTCTGGTTTCTATCAATGAATTTCAGAACCTCAAAGTGATGCCCTATGTTTGCCTTGAGGATGGTACATATGCTCAAAGACATTATGTGGTCTATTCCTCAGTCAGCTTTGGCTCGCATTTCAGCTGTTATAATCGAGTTCTTCTATGTCCTTCTCCCAATAACATATTATTTGATTCCTGGTAATCCATTTGGTGATATCCATGTATATAAGCATCACTTAGTGATAGCAATAGCAATAGCAATAGCACTTAAACTTATATACCGCTTCACAGTTCTTTACAGCCCTCTTTAAGTGGTTTCCAGAGTCAGCATATTGGCCCCAACAATTTGGGTCCTCATTTTACCAAACCTTGAAAGGCTGAGTCAACCTTGGGCCGGTCAGGATCAAACTGCTGACAGTAAACAGTGAATTAGCCTGCAATACTGCATTCTAACCACTGCTTCACCACAGCTCACTTAGTTTCTTGAAGACAATGTTAGTAATGAATAAAAAACGGGGCCCCAGAACATGATAAGTTGTTCTCCGCTTAATTTTGGTTTCTTACAGAATTCAGTCTAACTACATGTTCCATCTTACTAGTTCCTATTTAGACATTACAGTCTCCAACCACAAGCAGCACTTCTTCCTTGCCCTTCTTTCATCTCTGATTGAACTTTACCATAAAAATCATCAACCTCCTCTCCTTTGACTGAGTGCCTGGAGCATAAGTCTGGGAAATAGTCATATTAAATGGCAACTCCTTCCTCCTCCTAATTTCTCAACAACAATCCTGTGAGGTAGGTTGGGCTGAGAGAGACAATAACTGGCCCCAGGTCACCCAACTGGCTTTCATGGCTCAGGAGGGAGTAGAATCCACTGTCTTCGCCTTTGGAGTCTGGTATCTTAATCACTATGGTCTACTGACTTATTGTTTGATCATTAAATGCACAGTACCCAGTACTGTCTTTTCTGATGATGAAAGCAATAATTTCTTCCTTTTTGTCTTGAGCAGTAAGCACATGATCTGCTGGGTGAAAGTGTCCAATTCCAGTCTGTTTGAAATTGTTGGTGCCTAAGATGTCAATGCATAATTGATTTGTTTTCATTTTATTCGTTCATTTCATCTTTTACTGTGCTGGGCTTTCCCGTGTTTGTGTTTCTTACTTACCATATTCTCACTGTGATTCTGTCTTTGCAGTTTCATGTCATAGTCCTCATGAGCATTCTGAAAGATCCTCAGCTCTTTCTCAGCATGCTAAGGGGCTCCTCCTTCAGCACTACTGTATATTGTCAATTATTTTGTATTATCTATCAGTGTTGTATTCCTGATAATATTCATGAACGGTTTGCTGTTGATGTCTCCTGGACAGTGTGAAATGATGTCTTTGCCATTGTCATTAAAGTGATCATTCACCCATAATACCTTCTGCAGATGTTAACTCCCTGCTTGCTACAAGCAGGCAACTGAGATGATCTTTACAACTTGGGTGAACATGCTGGGAGCATATTTTCTTGGAACATCTTCCTGGTACTTTGTCCATCCTTCCCAGATACACACACACACACACACACACACACAAACACACACACACACACACATAGCCACAATGAAGCAGCACAGCATGACTTGAGGGAGGGGTCCCTTGCTTTGCAGAGCTGCAATTATCATGTGCTTCCCCAAATCCAATGTTGGTTGAATTTTAGATCTCCTAGGTCCCAGCCATCATCAAGGTAACTGGAAACCACCAAGTTGTGGAAGGCTGACTTAGTGTCATATAGAGCTATCCCAAGAATTGATGTTAATGAAAAATTATAACTAGACCTTTCTTTCTTTAAAAAAAATCCTTATAGGTAAGCCTAATAATAAAGCTTGGACTTTCGATGGCCTAAAACTGCCATCATCGTCAGGGTATAATCAGGATGCTGGGAGAGCTTGCTTATAACTACAGTCATGTCTGCGCACGGCTCCTAGATCTTGTGATAGGTCCCGGCTGGCCAATCCTGGCCTCATCTGCAAACCAAGTTAATTCTTCCTTACCTCCTTTACCTACATGTGTGTTGCCGCCCTCCTCCCTCCTTTTTTGTGTCTGTATCTCAGGTGGGCGTCCTCTGCTTTCGCAGGCTGGAACACGCCTCCCATCCTTGGGCTGATTCACCCTTTCACGATCCTTGGGGGCCATTNAGGGGAGAGAAAAGGAAGAGAGGAGATGGCTGGAGGAGGAGAATGAAGGAGTAGTGAGAGTAGTGGGAACACGGGTGAGAGAGAAGCCAGACAGCGCTACGGGGAAGGAGGAGGAGGGAAGTAAGGTGGGATTGCAAGTGGTCAGGAAAAGAAAAAAGGTTAATGAACAGCAAGATGAGGTCCCAAATGAAGGGGTGCCATCCCCTCCCGATGAACAAGTAGAACAGGGAAAGAGAGGAGGTGGGAAAGAGAGAACCAGGAACGCAACAACTCGCAAAAGAACACTCAAGAATGCAAAGCAGGAGGACTATCTGGGCCTGGTCACGAGATCGAGGAGCCAGGTGCAAAAGGCACCACTCCCATAAAAACAGCCACCCACTGATGGTTAGCCACCCTGATGAAGCCGGCAGGAGGCTGGCGAAAGCTAGGTGTTTTAATTGTAAATAAACTTGTTATAGTTTTTATCTCCTGGTGGTCTCACGGTTTGTGATTCTCCAGATATATATATACATATATATATATATGTTTTCTGAGGTTTTCGCGGGTGTTTGTATGTAGGTCTTTAGTTATTCGGGTTTTCTCCCGCGTAGAATTAGAAGTGTCTTGGCGACGTTTCGACGAAGTCACATTCGTCATCTTCAGGCTGGTGTCTTCAGCTTCGTGCTTCTTCGTACTCCCAGAAGCACGTACTCCCAGAAGCACGAAGCTGAAGACACCAGCCTGAAGATGACGAATGTGACTTCGTCGAAACGTCGCCAAGACACTTCTAATTCTACACGGGAGAAAACCCGAATAACTAAAATTTATATTTATATACCGCCCTATCTCCCTTACGGGACTCAGGGCGGTGAACAGGTAATAATAAAAATCACAGTAATATTACATAAAAGCCTGCTCTAAAATATAGAACCCCTAACAAAACCCAATCAAAACTACGCCAGGCCGGCCGCATGGAACAGATGAGTTTTCAGGGCTCGGCGGAAGAGGCGCAGGTCCGCAATTGTACGTAGGTCGCAATTGTACATTAGGTCGCAATTGTACGTTATATATAAATAACGCAACACTGTATTGACATGATTAAAATTACATCAGTACAAACTTGCAGTAGTTTTATGAAATGTAATACCTGCAATTCAAGTATATTAATCTGTATAAAAATGTGTTTTTCATATCAATATGTCTATTTCAGCTGCAGATGATCTCTAAAAATTAACAAATATCTATGAAGCAGTTTTCAAACTACTGTCTTTAATATATGTACATAAACTCATTTCTTTCAACTTAAATATAAGATTTTTCTTTAACTTAATGTAAACTGTTGAGTTTCTTCTACTGGAAGTGTACAAAAGAAGAAACATATTCATCAGCCATTTTGTCATGCATGAGATAAAATAAAGTGAGTCTTTCAACATAATTATTTTCCTTATACATAATGGCAAAGGATAGCAATGCTTTATTTTAATCCATACTCTGTAATGTTCTATATTTCATTGTTACCAAGACTGGCAAGAACATCTGGAGATATGGGAAAATATCTGCAACAAAGGATGGACAGGCACAGTGCCTACCACTACTGCCACTTTCCGAAAGCTAGCAAAGACTGAAGCTAACTAGTGCACTGTCCAGGTACCCTATTGTTACTCCCTTCAAATGACCAATAGGAAACTGCAGAGAATAGTATTTAATCAGTCACCTATCTCCATCTATATTTATGTTGTGCTCGTTTGTGATTCCACCCCCTGCCCCGAAATCTGAGTAGTGGCTACAAGAGGGAGTTGCAAAGCCATAACTCCATAAGCCATAAGTCAACTCTACAATGAACCTGGCTGCAGCCATCTTGCTCATTTTAGGTTGCCACAAGGATGGGAGGGGGTGCAGAGGATTTCAGCTAGTCTAAACAATTTAGTGTCCCATGGGAACCAAGGTCTTTTCTGCTGGTTAGATTGGGAGGGGGAGCAGTTGGTTATAAAGCCTGCCAAACGATTCTGTTGGGAAACTAGCTGATTGCATAGCACTGGGGTGGGAAGTTTGACTTTGTAATAGTGTAACTCTCTGGAGGGAATTTCAAACTTGGTTTCACTTTTGACCATGCCAATACTATGTAACCAATAAACATATTCTTTGAGGAAACCTCTAGCCTCAGAGTTCTGATTGATTTGGTCTCATCTATTAGAACCATGACAGGCATCTTTCCTTACCTGCCAATGGTGGCCACTGACCCTTTTCAAGCAAGGGGAGAGGTTGGCACGAACTTAGAGCTGAAGACCAGCTGAAGTAAGAGTTCTGACCAAAGGGAAAATATCCTGCCCTCCATCTTGGTCAATGCCTCAGCATTCAAACTGCCAAGATTTTTGGGATACTATATCTAGAAATGGGGTTTCAGAGAACCCTTGGCTGGTGAGGAAGATCCCAAACTCACAGATGAAGGGAAGACTTGAACACAGATGTTGTGTTGTTTTTCTCTTGCTGCAATGCTACAGTACTTAATTTCCTGAAAGCACAAATTACAGTCTGAAAAACCTTTGTGAATCTTTGCAGTGTTGGTTGGCTGAGGATATGTCAAATTGTATATGTCTACCTACATGCAAGACCAACTGCCTGGTCATCCCATCCAAGACTGATTGCTTGATGCCACCCAGATGTGGCCCTAAAGAATAGGCTTAATGCACAACAGGTTTTCCACCTCCATCCTCATTGCAACCAAGTCATGCACTTTTCTTTTGAACAGCACATTTGCTTAATGGATCCATAATAATGCAAGTTGGATCAAGCTCTCTGAAATACACACTACATAATGTAAATCCTACTAGAATCTTTCTTTGCTGCTTATTCACAAGATGGCCAGTAAAAGATGGGCTGGAACCCCTCCAGATTCTTGAATTTTAAAGCCTTATAAAGCTCTTCTAAATATTACATGGGTGCACATTTTTCTCAAAATTTCACTTTTAGTATGGTTTCATTATTCAAACTCTCCTCCCCTTAATTACTGCCATTTACATTTATGCCTTTCTATGGAATTTCCTGGATTCTTCTCCTTAATTATTTCTATAATTGTTTAGAATTCATTTTAATGCTTTGGATAATGGATTTTTAAAAGCATATTTGGCATTTATGTATTTCCTGTATTAAAGACCTAGGAGGGTTTTCTTAATTTCTTCCTCTCTCACTCATATTTTACTCCTTTTTTTGGTCATGCTCACAGATTCCTTCCTTATAATAATAATAATAATAATAATAATAATTTAATTTGTACCCCGCCCTTCTCCTCACCGGACTCAGGGCGGCTCACAGCCTTATAAAACCACAATACAATAAATATCTACATTAAAACCAAATTAAAAGAAAATATTTGAAAAGGCCAATCATTTAAAATTACCCTTAAAATTACCCTTAAAAACCCCACTAAAATT
>NW_015388923.1:56390-62707 GCF_001527695.2 Protobothrops mucrosquamatus
TGCCTCCCCTAACCACCCCCATACCCCCTAAAAATTTATTAAAACACCCCGCTAAAAAAGTCCTCAATTTTGTTTTTTTTCTATCTGCTGCATACCACCTCTCGGGGCTCCACACCCCTTCATCGAGGCAGGCCCTTGAGATGGTACTGGGCCAGGCCTGCGCGAGGGGGGAATCGCGCAGGACCAGCAGATCTGTCCTAGAATACATCACCGAGCAAAGCGATGAGTCCGGCTGCAGGAAACCCAAAAAAGGGGGGGAGAAAATAGTCCTCGTGGAGTTGTCAGTTAATCCATTTAGGAAGCCAAGCCGCTAGGCCGCGTCCCTCGCCTAACCAGGCCATGACCAGGCCACCAGGTCTTCATGCGGCTAAAGAGCCGAACTGGGGCCAGGCCGGGTCCACTACCAAACCGCTGGGCCGCCAGGCCGCGCCCCTCGCCAACCGGCTGCGCCCGGGCCACCAGGCCTCCCTCGGTCACCAGATCTTCCATTCCGGCCGAGAAACCAGGCCGAAGCCAGGCCGCGCCCCTCACCGTCAGGTCTTTCCTTCAGGCCGAAAAGCCGGGCCGTCGGGGGGTCAGGCCGCAGGGGCGTCAGGCCGCAGGGGCGTCGGGGGGTCAGGCCGCACCCCTCCCCGACCAGGCCGCGCCCCTCAACAGCCCCAACCGCCAGGCCGCGGCCGGGCCGCCAGGTCTTTCTCCAGGCCGAGCCGTCCTCCTCCAGGCTGAACTGCCCGGGCCGCGCCTCTCGCGGCCATGTCGCCCAGGCCGCGACTCTCCAGGCTGAACCGCTCGGGCCGCGCCTCTCACCGTCTTCCTCCCAGCCGGACCGTTCGGGCCGCATCTCTCGCCGCCCAGTCCCCGACCGGCTGTCTCTCACCATCCTCCTCTAGGCCGAGCCGTCCGAGCCGCCGTTCCTCGCCGCCCAGCCGGACCGTCCTCCTCGAGGCCGGGCCGCCGTTCCTCGCCGCCCAGCCGGGCCGTTCCTCGCCGCCATTTCTCGCCGCCCTCGTCAGCTCTTCCTCCGGCCGAGAATCGAAGGCCGCGCCCACCGCCGGGTTGCCAGGCCGCACCCCCCGCTCAGGCCAAGACCCAAGAGACCGGGGAGCTCAGCCGAACCCCGGGGGCTCAGGAAGACCGGGGGCGACCGGGGGCGACCGGTAATTCCTCCCGGCCGCCGGAGGACCCAGCACCCTAAATCAGGGTCCAGGCATAGCCTGCGACCCTCCGAGGCTTTCCCATTCCCGCCGCCGGCTCCGCTCCCCTACGGAGCTGCATCCAGTTGATCCGCCATGCAATTCATCCTTCCTTCCTTCCTTCCTTCCTTCCTTTCCTCCCTCCCTCCCTCCCTCCCTCCCTTTATTTAGTGTATGCCATATCATACATCACGGGTTTTCAAACTTGGCCCTTTTATGATTTGTGGACTTCAACTCCCATAATTCCTCAGCCAGTGTGCCTAGCTGAGGAATTCTGGGAATTGAAGTCCACAAGTCATAAAAGGGCCAAGTTTGAAGACCCCTGTCATACATGGATTTGGAATATATATTAATATGTCCACAAGATTAAAAAGAACATAAAATATTTTAAAGATCTCTATTCAGATACCAATGTCTAGGCCATCTAATCACTGAAGTGCAGCATCATTTAAATGAAAGAAATCAGATATTGCACCGCTATATGCCCTCAATGTCTATGGAGATTCTCAGTCATCCAGGTCATGGTTGTCCCAAAGATGCTTTTTCAAGAGACAACTGGACTTTCTTGTTTTTCTTTGAAAACGTTTTGCTTCTCATCCAAGAATGATGAAGAAGAATGAATGAATGAAGAGCTGAAGGAGCTTCTTGGATGAGAAGCAAAACATCTTCAAAGAAAAACAAGAAAGTCCAGTTGTCTCTTGAAAAAGCACCTTTGGGACTATATGCCCTCAACTTACATCTGGTCATGATGTGATGTACAGTTTGACATGGGATACTGAGTCACTCTGTGGGGAGGATACTATGCCCCCTTTAAACAGTGAGTCCCAGCAGACCAGTGTGAGATGCAAGTCCTGCTCAGGACTGGCCGTTGCTAGTGGGGTAATTCAAATCCTGGCACTCTTTTTGTGGCATCACTGATATGTCTTCTTATAAAGATGTGTCCCTCCCATCATTTCTGATGACTCTTCTGTCATTTCATCCCTTTCAAGAACTTTCTTCTTTTAGCTCTCATTTCAAAGTTTGTTACAATTTCTATTGGATGATAGAATTGCTTGCGCAGTA
The DNA here is from genome assembly GCF_001527695.2 of Protobothrops mucrosquamatus. Classification (NCBI taxonomy): domain Eukaryota; kingdom Metazoa; phylum Chordata; class Lepidosauria; order Squamata; family Viperidae; genus Protobothrops; species Protobothrops mucrosquamatus. The sequence continues at coordinate 58,646 of NW_015388923.1, forward strand.
GCCTTTCCTTTTGCCCTTTTTCTCTCTGGGGAGTGAGGCTGAAATGATGTTTAGTTTAACTCCCAAGAGTGGTGTGCTGTCCTCCCACATTTTCATCTCTGCCCCCCAGTTGTGATGCACGCATTGGCTTCTTTCTCTGTGACTGCTAAAACCATAAATGCGTGTATCTCTGCACACATCTGCCTGTGTTTTACTCTTCACTGCATATTACACAGAACACCTCCCTTTAGATAACACAAGAGGGAACACAAAATTGCTGATTTTGCCATGTGACAATCAGCGGGCGAACGGGATGGATGGTAGCCCAAGTGAGACAACATGCTGTTGCCAAGAAAAACATCCAATATTACTAAACACATTCTTTGAACATTCAGCTATTTGAACAGCTGCTTTTATTAAGAGATTGTCTCAGTGCAGTACTATTGTGAAACAGACATGTACTTTCTCCCACAGCAGCTAACCAGGATTACAATTGTGTTGTATATTTTGCCAAAAAATTAATGAAGAGGCTGTCAGCCAACCTAGACCACTGTCATCTGCCAGCATCACTGCAGTTAGAAAGCATCGTATGGAATGAATTTTCCTGAAATTAATAGCAGTAAGGAAAGTTTACATGAGATTTGCCCATGTAACCTCTTTGAGAACCTGCACGTGCATTTGGGCTGCAATGCCTCAAAAGAGCATTCAGTCTTAAAATATGTTCACATTTAATTTAATTTGTTCAAGCTAATAGAAGGAGAAGCTCCTCGCATGGTGATCCTCACTTAGGGAGTTTAGAGCGGGTCTGCAAAGGGATTGAAGTACATCCTACTGATGAATAAGAACAAGAAATTCAGCCAAATCTTCTCAGCTTCCTTTCTTTATTGCTTCGATAATAAAACAAAAATTATTTTGTTTTCAGAAAACTGTACAGTTTTCGACTTTACAACAGTTCATTTAGTGACCATTCAAAGTTACAACAACACTGAAAAAAGTGACTTATGGCCGTTTTTCACCCTTATGACCGTTGCAGCATCCCCAGGGTCACGTGATCAAAATTCAGATGCTTGGCAACTGATTCACATTTATGATGGTTGCAGTGTCCCAGTGTCACATGATCACCTTTTGAGATTTTCTGACAAGCAAAGTCAATGGGGAAACCAGATTCACTTAATAACTATATTACTATCTTAACCACTGCACAGATTCACTTAACAACTGTGGTAGGAAAGGTCATAAAATGGGGCAAAATTCACTTAACAAATGTCTCACTTAGCAATATAAATTGTGGGCTCAATTGTGGTAATAATACCTGTAATTTAACAGTATTACATTCATTGCCTTTCTCTTCTTCAGAAGAAAAAAGTCTCATTTGAATCAAGTCTGATATGTCCATGTAATTATCCTAGCATCGCAAGTCAACTGATATTTCATTCTTCTGGATTTTAAAATAAATCCTAATCTAACTTGCAACCCTACAGTTTCTTTGTGATCTTCCATCCAGTGGATAATCAGATCTAACCTTATTTAGATTATGTGTTGACTAAGTGAGAAAGCTCATCAAATTATAAAATCCTGGCTCATGCTTGTAATTTAATAATAATTCATAGAAGCCCAGTAAAATAAAAATGGTTTTAGAAGATTCTACAGGAACCTGATCTCCAATAAATAAATAATCATTAACCCCTTAAAGGCTAGTATAGAGGCTGAGGAAATTAGATCATATCAAATGTTTGTAAAATTATGCCTCTTTTCCAAAATGTTCAACACTTGCAAACCATTTTAGGGTATTTTTTTTTTTTAGCAAAGCTGGCTTGTTAAACAACCATAATCAGCCTGGATGCTCACATAACCACTTTTCTTCAAATATGAAAAGGCAAATTGAGCAAGGATATCAAAGCAGCTTCTATGCTATATAGATAAAAATGAAGGCTGAATGTGCGTTTCCACTTGTATTCATTCCACTAAAAACAGTTCATATAATTTTAGAGAGAATCCATCTTCTGCCACTAAGTGCCGATTTTAGATATGGAAAATCTACATTCCAATCCACTGTCATCTTTGCAACTTGAATGAAACACTCCCACCCTAATTACAGCTATATACAAAACATGATGGCATCAATTATTTTCAAAGCAGAAAAGTCCAACTGTCAAAACTTGACTAGAAGAAACACTCCTTATCTGTTTTTTCTTTCTGGACAACCTTACCAAGAGGCATTCTGAGACATCAGCTTTATAAGCCACCTCAAGAGCACTGATATCCACAGAAAAAGAATGTACTAACTGCCATATATATATTAAAATATGTAATTAAATGCTACATGACACCCCGACAATGTAAGCTTCATTTCAAATTGTTGCATCTCAATACAATCTAATTGTACAGATTATTGATTGTGAAAAGACAGAAATTTATATTGTATGCCAATATAAAAAAGTTGTACTGGCAAACTATATATAAATAGATTATATACACCTTTCATATATCTTTCTTGAAGTTTTTTATAGGCAAAATAGACAGCAGGAACATTATTTGCACTGCCTTGACTTACAGAAATACTTTGAGGTAATAGATCCCTGATCAATTGCCACATTGGTTGAACTTGCAAGAGCCTTTTAAGTTCATATACACCTTTTCTGAAATAATACCACCATTTTATTGAGCACAGCATCTTCTCCACACACTTTTGAAGTACACTATTTTTGAAGTAATTATACACCTTTCTTGAAATAATAATACCGCCATACATATACCCTTTCTTGAAATAGTGATACTACCACCATATCTTTGAATGCAGCATCTTCTCCAAATGTACGCAATAGAAAATCATATTATTTAAATGTTAGAAAACAGACCAGGGATAAACTTTACCCAGAGCAAACTAGCTTTATATTAACTTCACAAGAATCATGCTGACTAGGATGTCCTGTTATGTTCAGTGAAGTTTATTTCTGAATAAATATCTTTCAGATTGCAGTTACAAAATGATTTCTTGACCAAATCACTCTCAGCCTGGAAAAATCTCATCAATCTAACATTGGTGCATCAGGAAGAGTTAATAATAATAATAATGATAAAGTTGGAAGGGACCTTGGAGGTCATCTAGTCCAACCTCCTGCTCAGGCAGGAAACCCTATACCATTTCGGACAAATGGCTGTCCAGTTTCTTCTTAAAAACTTCCAGTGTTGGCACATTCACCGCTTCTGGAGGCAGGTTGTTTCACTGGTTAATTGTTCTAACTGTCAGGAAGTTTCACCTTAGTTCTAAGTTGCTTCTCTCTTTGGTTAGTTTCCACCTGTTGCTTCTTGTCCTGCCTTCAGGCGCTTTGGAGAATAGCCTGACTCCCTCTTCTTTGTGGCAGCCCCTGAGATATTGGAACACTGCTATCATGTCCATTCTGATAAATGGTCCCATTTATTACCCATTTTTTGTCTAGGCATAGGGAACCAGGTTGCCAGGTATCCTTCCTGTAGAAAAGACAGCAATAAGTCTTCTCTTTTGATTAATACATTGAATTATGTCATATACAGTCACCTCCAAGATAATATTTCTGATTGTATCGGATTGTCTCTTCCAATTGTGCCAAGTCCAGGACAATGGGAATGGCTTGCCTACCTTTTCATGGGGGGAAAAAACATTGTTTTTTATAATCAGTTTCTCAGCTCTTTTTTTTTTTCCAAAACAATTTTATTAGTTTTCCATTTTACGCCAACACAGCTTAAGAACCCACGTGGAAACATGGTGATCCATTTTTTAAAAAACAAACAATAACATAGTAAATATGTACCCATTATTTCTTAAAATATCCCTCTCTATCTACCGTATTTTTCGCTCTATAAGACGCACTTTCGCCCCCCCAAAAGATGGGGGAAAATGTCTATGCGTCTTATGGAGTGAATGCCGCCTGGAGCTGAAGCCTGAGTGCAGGGGAGGAGAGTATATACTGGCCGGGAAGCAAGGAGAGCTTGTGCGGCATGGAGGAGGAAAGGCTGCAGCCATTTTTTTTACCCTTTTCCTTAGCTGTCTACTCCCTCTGCTTGGCGGCAGCCTGCATGCAGGAACTTTACCAAATGTGCCCT
>NW_015388923.1:62722-64283 GCF_001527695.2 Protobothrops mucrosquamatus
TGCGTCTTATGGAGTGAATGCCGCCTGGAGCTGAAGCCTGAGTGCAGGGGAGGAGAGTATATACTGGCCGGGAAGCAAGGAGAGCTTGTGCGGCATGGAGGAGGAAAGGCTGCAGCCATTTTTTTTACCCTTTTCCTTAGCTGTCTACTCCCTCTGCTTGGCGGCAGCCTGCATGCAGGAACTTTACCAAATGTGCCCTACAGGAGGCGTGTGAAGAGCGCAGGTGCAGAGCAAGGCCCAGCCCTCCCCAGGGACTCATTTCAGATTTACGCCGCAAAAGTTTTTCTCGCACAGAGGAGAGAGGAAAAACAATTGCAGAACACTCGGGAATCCCTTGCAAGGCACCAGGTACCTTGGTGCTTATTTCCTAATGCCTTCCTCCCCCCCCCCCATGTTTGCTGCTCCACCCCGAATTTGCCTCCCTTCCACTCTCCTTAAGCAGCCATTTATGGTCTTAATACAGCCCTCAGTCTGTCTCCCTTTCCACACACCCTAAAAGTCTTCATTCAGGCAGGCTTCCAGAGGTTGGCTGGCAGGATGCAGGTAACCCCTCCCCCCTGTCCTGCTGCCTCCCACAGCGCCGCTCCGTGTCCCGTGCCTCCATACCTCAAGCCCCCGTGTCACAGAACTGCTGGCGTTATGCTTGGGCGGAAGACTTTTTCTATTACAAATCAGGCGGGTGGGCAGGCAGGACCCTGGCCGCCGAGTCGCTGCCTCTCCATCACCCTCCGCCAGCCGGCTCCATCGCCAGACCTCCCAGCTGACAAGCGCAGGAGTTCGGCGCTGCGGCAGCCTCCCCTTTGCCCTCCGCACCGGCCAAAGCTTTGCCTGACGTTCCAGCTGACTGGTGCAGGTCCGGGGCTGGAATGCCCGGGGAGGGGGGCAGGCTCTGGTGGAGAGCCTGGCGGAGAGCCAAGCGGAGTCACCTCCAGGGCCTCAGAAGCCACGCGGAGGATCCGTGCACCTCGGAGCCGCTGGCCGTCCTCTCGCGCCCGCCAACCTGGAGCCCTCCATCCTCATCCCGGCACCTCTTGCCCTCTCCCAGCCGCCCCTCCAGGACCTGCCGGCCCCTCGAGCCTCCTAAGCGCCATAGCAGCGGTGGGGTCGTGGGAGCCCCTTTCCACGCCGCACAGCCCTTCACCACCAAACCCTTCCCCGATTCGTCGCACACGAGAGGGGCGCGGCCGGAGCGCCAGCTCCCGCTCGGAAAGCACCGCTTCTCCCCTCCCGGGCCGGCTGGCTGGCCTCCGACGCACATGCGGGCATCGCCGCCTCGCCCTCTTCCCTGCCGCCTGGCTGCTTCTGAGACCCGGAGCCCGGCGAGCTGGGAAGGAGCTGCTCCTGCCCGCCAGCCCCAGGGCTGTGCCGGGTGCCAGAGGGCCAAGGCGGCCTCCGATGGCGAGGGAGGATTTTAAGGATCTTTGAGAGGGAGAGAGAAATAGAGAGAGGGAGCTGAGCTGAGCCGGTCCTCATGCCTCCTGGTTGCCCGGCCGCCCTCTGCACCACGCCGGAGCCTCCCCCCACCACCCGGCCCACCTCCCTCGGTGTCGGAGGCTGCCTT
>NW_015388923.1:65193-105975 GCF_001527695.2 Protobothrops mucrosquamatus
TCCTTCCTTCCTTCCATCCATCCTTTGACATTTGTTAATGACAGTCATAATGATTCTTAATGTCACGTTGACTGCTGTTCACTTAACATGGTTGAAATATTATTCTGTTATAGTTTATTAAATATTTTAGTACACCATTTGCTTTAGAATATTTTTTTTCATGTTTTCCTCGTATGTGCGTCTTATGGTCAGGTGCGTCTTATAGAGCGAAAAATACGGGTATATAGAATATTATAATCAAATTAATTAATTAATACATTTTCAAGTAAATTCATTCATTACTATGTCTAACCATCAACTGCATTAATCAATAAAAAAATTTAATCTATAAAAACCTATATTTCTTCACACATTTAAACTTAAGCTTAATGAACTCCATTCATTTAAAAACATTATAATCAAATCAATATCTTTCTAAAACCAAATCATTCATTAATATAACTTTTCATCCAAGTTATATGATTAAAGATACACTAACATTCTCTATCTATTTATATTGTTATAGGCTCATTAAAACCTTTCTAAAACAAATTTTCATTGAATATATCACTCTATATAAATTTCATTAATCAATAAAAGTTTACAAACTCATTATCCATCCCAAAGATCCTGTATCATGCTTTCTTAATTTTGCAAATATTTAATCTTAAACTAACATATTCATTTACTATTCAGGTGCACCAAATGGTTTTTTATTTAAGCATTATTAACTCCAAAGAAAAATTCTTCTCTTTCTCACCAATTTTCTATTATTTTTCATTGTTTCTCCAAATCTCCAATAATTAATTCCATCATTTCCCATATTTTGGTTCTTTTCTCATTATACCATATAAAACCCTTTTAACAAAATCCAAGACCAAATCAATCCAGATCGCCATAAGGTCTTTACCACGTTACTATAATCAGATTTAATATTTATATCTTATTTTGGGTTTCTTTCTAGTCCAAACAGGTTTCCATAATCGGGCCTCCGCCTGCCACACTATACATTCCAAAAAGGAAGCTCCCATTGTGCATTTTGTTAAATTAGTATAAAAGTTATAGTTAATCTGAATGACTCGTAGCAGAACATCATTTCCCCTTTCTTTTAACATTGAATAAATTTCACTTAAAATCCTTTCTTTTATATCGTCCTCTTTGATCACATGTTTCTCTTCTTCCCATGTTTTTTACTCTATCTCAAATTCAAATGGCATCTGCAGTCCAACTTTTCCTGAAGCAAGATCGTCCAGTTCCTTATCATAAGTCCTTTGTCCGTTAATATCAAGTCTTTTTTCCAAAATCAATTGATTGTCCAGCTGTAGTATTGCAGAAAATCACAGGACTCAGTCCACGGAATCAAAAGAAGTTGATTTATTTGCGCAAAGGTTCAGAGCACTATCTTTGTAGCCACATCTGAACAGCTTTTCATAACAAAACACAAGTTTATATATTCTCGTCAGAAACAGCAAAACACAGAAATGTAACTGATAGCATGGATTGGTTGCTTCGAATCACAGCCCCCTTATACCCCCCCCCTGTTGCTATGCTAAAGTAGTTAAAATATCTTGCTAAAGCTTCTAAGTGCCTGAATTTCCTGTAATGTACTTGTAGTCAGCTATAGATGAGACATAAAGGCCTATCTGGTTAGCTGTAGCCAAGCAGCAATACTAACACCTTTGTGCGACCGACAATTGAACCTGGGGCTTGACATCTTTCCATTTCCTTTTGTTCTCCTTCTAACTAATACACGTATTTAGAACTCATGTTCCGCTTTATAACTCATGTCTTGTCTTATGACTGTACACGCATTTAAGTTTCATGTTTCGCTCCATGACCCAGGTCCTCCTGCCTTAGTAGGTTTGCTTCTTCTACCTCAATAAGCAGAGCACAAGCCTCTTGTGTATAAACTGATGTTTCACTTAGTCCCTGTCTTTTGCCTTGTCGAAACAAAGAAATCTCGTTTGAGCAAGCAATTATCTTCTCCGTATTTTCCAAAATTTTGTCCAAAATGTACTTATAAGTAAGATCTACACCGGTTTCCTCCATCTTTATTATCTTTCAAATCCTTATTCTTTTAAAGGAGACTATATTTAAAAAGAAATCACAATATCTATTTCCTCCCAGTTTCCTCGCCTTTTTCCTTTGTACAAAATGAAAGCCTTTCCAGCGAAGAAAAAATAGCAAGTACAATGAATACATTTGTCAGAGAGTGTCCCCCGGAAAATAATCAGATGTTCAATCCTTCCAGACACCATAAAGGTAAAAGCAAACAATATTCTCCAAATATTATAAAAAACTTTCTTGAGGCTCCCAATATCCAAAAATAAAATCAACCATTAAAACAAAAATAAATTTAATCCTTTGTGCTTCTCTTCCCCCATTTACAAAGCCGCTTCACCAGAAAAGGGAATAATTCCAAGGGAAAAAAAACTTTTCACAGGCATAAAGAAAATAGAGGTGAAAGGAAAGTCTCACCGGGTTCTCCATGGTGGGTCCGTTTGCTTAGCTGATCTTGTGGCTTGCGGTTGGCACAGCTAAATGATCGGCCATTTTACTGGCCGATTTTTACCCTGTCGGCCCAAAGGAGATACTCGGTGCACAGAGGACGCCGCCGCTCCTCTGCAACTATCCGAGAAGCCACCTCAATGGTAGACGCTCCTCCAGAGCGTCTTTTCGACCCTCTAAAGCAGTGGTTCTCAACCTGTGGGTCGGGACCCCATTTGGGGTCGATCGACCATTTCATGGGGGTCGCCAAGCAAGGCTGTCCGCCATTTTTTTGTCCGCCATTTTTTTCCCCTTTTCCGGCGGGTGCCTTACCTCCCTTGGGCTGGGCCAGCTGGTGGTCGGCCTGCTCCGTCTCTGCCGCTTGCCAGCTATGCCTCGGCCGGCGCAGGAGGCGGAACCACACATGCGCGGCGCTCCCGGGCAGGGAAAGTCCTCGACTTACGACCGGTTGGGTAGTCCTCGACTTACGACCAGTTTAGTCCTCGACTTACGACCGGTTTAGTCCTCGACTTACGACTGGTTGGGGTCGCGGCATTAAAAAGGTTGAGAACCACTGCTCTAAAGGGTCTACCGGCAGGGGAAACTCGATCGGCAAAGGGACGACTCTCTTCGCTCGACCACACCGCCACGAACCGGAACCGGAAGCCAGTTTCTCAGCTCTTCTTAAGATGTTTATTAAATGTCTCACAAATAAATGAATACAGGAGTTACCTAGAACAGGGGTGGGCAATAGACAGTTTTTGGGAATACGGACAACACAACATGTTAAAGAGACTCTGGACTATAATGACTTGATGTCTGAGACCAGTATTAGGGGAAGATTTATTTTATTATTATAAGTTCTAGACCCTTCCTTTATTTTTTGCAACTCAAAGCAGTGCAAATAATGCTTCTGCCTCCTATTTTGCCTATAACAACAATTGGGTTGGGCAAGAAGGAATGACTGGTCCAAAGACAGCACTGGGGCTCTCCCAGTTTCTAATCCAGCACCTTAACAATTATAACAAACTGGCTTTCTACATTCTGGAGAGGCTTTTAAATCAGCATATTATGCATACAAAGCAAATCATACACCTATTTTAAATCCCAAAATGGAGAGTGCAAAAGACTGTGGAATCCACGGTTTGCCTTGCAGCCTCTACTGAACTAGAAAAATGATCGCTGTGGCTTTCAATTTCAGCCAATTTGGCAATTGATCAGGAATGATGAAACATCTAATCAAGCAAACCCAAGTTTAATTTTCTCTTTGCTCCTGCTCTGTATCATACACGGGAAAGACTTAGGGGGCCAATTATAGAATAACAGAATTACAACAGAATCGGAAGGGACTTTGAAGGTCTTCCAGTCCAACCCCCTGCTCAGACAGGAAACCCTATACCATTTCAGACAAATGGCTGTGCAGTCCCTTCTTAAAAACTTCCAATGTTGGAGCAATCACAACTTCTGGCGGCAAGTTGTTCTACTGATTAATTGTTCTAACTGTCAGGAAATTTCTCCTTAGTTCTAGGTAGGATCTTTCCTTGATTAGTTTCCACTATTACTTCTTGTTCTGCCTTCAGGTGCTTTGGAGAATAGGTTGATTATTCTCCAATTAATTAAAAGTAGGGTTGCATTAATTCTTCTGAAACTATGTAAGAAAAGGGTGAAAAGGTTATTTCTTGATCACAAGGCAATTCAGAGTGAGTAAGCCCCACATTTGTTAGCTTGTAATGTAATATCGTATTACATTTTGCAGGATTTTTTTTATTGGAAGTGAAAGCACATTCTTAACATAAAGTGGTGCAGCAGCAACAACAACAAGCATTAATAAATTAAAAGCTAAAATTAACTCAAAAGTACTTGTTCACTAATTAGGAATATACAGCAGCCAGAATTACCATTTGAGATGAAATTTATGTAAAAGGAATCATTTATAAAAGAGAGAGAGAGAGAGAAGAGGAGGAGGAGGAGGAGGAGAGGAGGAGTGGTATTTTTGGAAGTGATGCTTCCCGTTGCTATATCTGCAGTTTTAAAGCATAATATTTTCTAAGTGCCAATTATTGCCATACGTTCTCATTAACGTATTTGCCATACGTTCTCATTAAAAAGAAATGACACACTAGCACCATCATAGGTAAACAATATAGGAACTGTTATTGGGGAGGATGGTGTGTGTGTGTGTGTGTGTGTGTGTGTGNGAGAGAGAGAGAGAGAGAGAGAGAGAGAGAGAGAGAGAGAGAGAGAGAGAGAGAATGTTTTTGGGGGATACATTCAGTAGAGAGGAAGAAGGGGAGAAGTGTGTGGGACCCCTACAATTCCAAATAATTGAGTGAACTCCAAAGAACACGAAACCTACTTTGTATCTCATGCTGAGGCTAAGCTCAGAAACTGTGGAAACCATGTGAAACCATACACAGAAGCCAGACTTAGAGAATTCAAGGGAGCCGAACATTTTCTCAACCTGCAGGAGAGTATCAACCTTCCAATATTTCTTTAGAAAGATACTATCATTTTTAAGAAGGGGAGAAAGGCTAACTATCAGTAGGCACATGAACTGAATGGGCTCCTGAGCCTTCTTTCATTCTTGTCCTCCTGGGTATTTTTGTGAATATAGTTGAATTACAATGAAATTTAAATGTATTTATATACCCTGGGGATGTATTCAGTCCATTAAACCAGTTTTGTTCACTAAACTATCATTTACAAACTACCCTGGGTCTACAGAACATATCAAGGCAACATCAATCAACCCATATGAGAGCACAACACAATATGTGAATATTTTTGCTCCCTCCAATTCCCCTAAGTTTAACTTTTTTCATAATCGCATCTGTACGTGAAACTGAATTTGGATAAGCATGTTTACCGAGAAACATATTGCACCCAAACCCACTTGAATTAAATGGATTAATGGATTAGTGTCACGGGGGAAAAACAACAAGTCTGAAGCAAGAAAAGGGTATATGCAGGTAATTCAGGCAGATACCTCTCTAATTTACATGATTATTGGGGTGGGGTGAGAAATAAAGAAATAAAGCACAGTGAGGCTTGCAAGATTCTGTTACTATAGTCAATATAGTGTATAAAGTGGTTTTTAGCATTCTTGTGAAGTGATTTCTTGATTAGTCAAGTAGAGCTTGACTAGATTAGAATGAAGCCAGAGCCATTAACAACGGAGTGGCCAATGCAGGGGAGAAAATGAAAATAACTTTTTATGATCTTGGGGATTAAACTCAGGAATTCTTCCTCTCATCCTTCTGAATTAAAAAATGGCACAGCTGAGGGGTTTTTTTTATACACACCCATCCCTCACGTCAGTCTTGAATGGAGAATGAGGTAAAATGGACTGACTACCTCTGATAAGGGAACAAACATTATGCATTGTGTGCATCAGCTTTCTTTCATTGCAAATATGAGTTGGAGGTTCATTGGAATGCACACAGTCTACTATTTTTTTCCTTTACCCTTAGAAAAACAAATAAGGATATGTAAACTGAGAGATTATGATTTCTCCAATAAATGACTTGGAGAATTATTATATAGTTATGGCTGAGTAGCTGTTACATATTTATGTGATGGCCTGTCTTAACCCACACACTGGAAAAAAACAGAATCTAAAGAAAATTATAAAATAACCATCCTACTCAGGTTGTATGCTTCTTTATTTTTTTTCTCTGTTATTTGGCTGACAATGGCAAAAGGCAGAGATAAACATATATACATAATTTTATTGTTTACCATTATTTTACAAACTGAAGAAAAAGAAGCAGCTAATTACTAGTTTGCAGGAAGGATATGTGAACGAGAGGGGACATGGAGAAACAAAATAGTACAATTGAGAAATTATGGTGTGAAATGTGTGTGTTGTGAAAGGAAAGGAAAAAATGAAAAAGAAAATAATAATTTAGAAACAAGATAACTGGAGGAAATTTTGCAGTTAGTTGGACATTGTGAGAAGAGTCTGCTGGACTGGATGGGCTAGGTGTCTAATTCAGCAGGATGGTCCTTATATTCTTAAGATTATGCAAATAAGAGAAACACAGGAATAAAAAGGAGGAGGATGGGGGGGGAATTAATTGGTCACAAGTCCAGCCACACAGAATTGCTCAAGATAAATATCTAAATGTATATGTTCCTTTCCATTTCCCCTCTTCTGAAGAAAAGCTAAAATCATTGTATCCAGAAATCCTCTTGTCCATCCCCAGCATCTTACAAAAACAAACATTAAAAGGTGTTTAATTCCCCCTTCTTTGTAAAGTGTGTTTGTACACATGTGTATGTGTCTTTGTATGTGTGTAAATATATGTATGCCTGTTATTATACAATTACCATTTGCAACAAAGCCAAGCTCCCAATTTATCAGAGATGGACTTTCATGGAATATTGGGAACAGGGACAGGGTAATTTAAAAGAGGCCATCTTGCCAGCTTCAAAGGAATTAAACTACATTGAACTGCTCCACCCTTCACCTGGTTTAAGCTTTGCCCCCAAATCACAACTTAGCCTTATTCTTTTGTACTCAACAGTTTAGATGACAATATGAGATGATTCTTGATTTATACTGTGCTCTCCTTTCTCTCACTGAATATACTTCATTCTAAGAAAGCCAACTGGAAACTGCCCCATCTACATTTCTCAGTGCATAGTCCAAAAAAAGTGATTGTGCAGTCCTCCTGAAGTTGTGAAAGCTTACACCTAGTCAGCCATGATGTACCTCAAATCTGTGGTGGGATTCAAATACCTGAACAACTGGTTCTCTGTGTGGATGCAGGCCTGGGTGTCTAGGCCTAGAATGGACTTCCAGAAGTGGCATCCACACACTTCCGGCAGGCCGTTCAAAGCCTGGGAGGCCTCCTCCAGGCCTCCAACACCTAGAATGGACTTCCAGAAGTGGCATCCATGTACTTCCGACCGACAGTTCAAGGCCTGGGAGGCCTCGTCCAGGCCTAGAATGGACTTCTGGAAGTGGTGTGCCTTCAGCGGTTCTCCGAACTCAACAAAATTTAGCTACCGGTTCTGCCGAATCAGTGCAAACTGGCTGAATCCCACCACTGCCTCAAATCCATATTGTGTGTTCCTTAACAGAATGAACAAATTGACTGAATAAAGCTATTAAAGCTCTGAGTTTTAATAAATAACAGAAGATTGTACATTAGGGATTGGAAATGTATGGCTTATCAGGCTGACCTGCTCATTCTTCTACACATCAAGCAAAAGACCATCTCCTGTCTACCAAAGAGAAACAGATGCCTAGAGATTTTTTTAAAACCTTTGAGTCAGGGAAAGCCTGGCTATAGACCCTGGACTTACAGCATTCCCCATGATTATATGGAATAGCTAGAAGTGGTTCTGCCTAGCCTATCTTTTCTGAGCATGACTTTAAAGAAGCAAAGGAAAAGAGTTTAGCACTTGGCTACCAAGGTAAAGACTGAACTGATTTCAGGGATACTTCCGTGTAATTTTCTTGGCAGCAGTACATATCTGGTTAACAATTACCTTCTTTCAGGATGTTTCCCCACAAATCAGAAACAACATACAAAGGGTTATAAGTAGTGTAAATATTATTTAAAAGAATTATGATCTGGGGAAAACAAATAATTCTTCTCATGGAGATCTACATATATATTTTCAGAATCATACACACACACACACACACACACACACACAATAATCTAGCTGACACTAACTCTCAAGAAAAGTTGGCAAAATACTATTTGTAATTATTTATCACATTTCTGAATCACCCATCTCTCTCAGAGAGGGACTCCAGTTGGAATAATTAAAACATATCCAAATATAACCATGTATGTTAAAGATGTAGAAAATAAGTTTTCATACATAATTGACAAGACTGATGGTAGACTTTTTAAAAGCAATTTTTCAGATATTGTACATTGGAAACATAGAATTCCACTAAGCCTCTGAACAATACCAAAAGGCAAAAAGATATGACGCTGGAAGATGAGCCCCTCAGGTCGGAAGGTGTCCAATATGCTACTGGGGAAGAGCAGAGGGCTAGTACTAGTAGCGCCAGAAAGAGTGAAGTGACTGGGCCAAAGCCGAAAGGACGCTCAGCTGTGGATGCATCCGGTGGTAAAAGGAAAGTCCGATGCTGTAAAGATCTTTTCTCCATAGGAACCTGGAATGTAAGATCCATGAATCAAGGCAAGCTAGACGTTCAAAATTGGGAAAGGAGTCAGGCAAGGCTGTATACTGTCGCCCTGCCTATTTAACTTATATGCAGAGCACATCATGAGAAAGGCAGGGCTAGAGGAATCAAAACTTGGAATTAAGATTGCTGGGAGAAATATTAACAACCTAAAATATACAGATGATATCACTCTAATGACAGAAAGTGAAGAGGAACTAAAGAGCCTCTTGATGGAGGTGAAGAAGGAGAGTGCAAAAGTTGGCTTGAAACTCAACATTAAGAAAACCAAGATCATGGCATCCAGCCCTCTCAATTCCTGGCAAATAGATGGGGAAGAAATGGAGGTAGTGACAGATTTTATCTTCCTGGGCTCCAAGATCACCACAGATGGGGACTGCAGCCAAGAAATTAAAAGATGCTTGCTCCTGGGGAGGAAAGCTATGGCAAATCTAGACAGCATACTAAAAAGCAGAGACATCACCCTGCCAACAAAAGTGCGTATAGTCAAGGCCATGGTTTTCCCAGTTGCAATGTATGGCTGTGAAAGTTGGACCATAAGAAAGGCTGAGCGCAAAAGAATTGAGGCATTTGAACTATGGTGCTGGAGAAGACTCCTGTGAGTCCCCTGGACTGCAAGGCAATCAAACTGGTCAGTCTAGAGGAGATCAACCCTGACTGCTCTTTAGAAGGCCAGATTCTGAAGTTGAAACTAAGTACTTTGGCCACCTAATGAGAAGGAAGGACTCACTGGAGAAGGCCTAATGCTGGGAAAGATTGATTGCAATAGACGAAGGGGATGACAGAGAATGAGATGGCTGGATGGAGTCACTGAAGCAGTAGGTGTGAGCTTAAATGGATTCCAGAAGATGGTAGAGGACAGGAAGGCCTGGAGGAACATTGTCCATGGGGTCGCGATGGGTCAGATACGACTTTGCAACTAACAACAACAACAAATTTAATTTAATTGCTTTTAAAGCTGCCAAACTCTCAAAATACTGTGTGTAGCTTAATATATTTAAAAGATATAATTGGGGAAAAAACATGATTGCTTGAACAAAATTGTGTCATTAACATTCCCAAAAGACTTGACAGGGGCTCCACAAGCACCAGGGCTTCCACCAGACAATCAGATCTTGAAGAAGGTCAAGAAGACTTAGAGAATGGGAGCCACATGTTTCTTTAATTCCAGAGGGCAGAAACCATAACAAAGAATCCATCTTCGATCCCAAATGTTAGTCTACAGTGAATTAGGTGAATAAAAATTATAAATCCATGTTTTATAAGAAATTAGCCAGAAAAGCCATTTCAAGAAAACTGGAATGTATTTATTCTATTTTGGAATCACCAAACAACTGTTTGTTTTACCAGTGCAAGGGAGCCATTTCATTGTGTGGATTCTATATCTATAGCAGTGGTTCTCAACCTGTGGTCTATGGGCCCCTGGGGGTTTGCAATGTCATGACAGGGGGGTCTATGAAGGCTCAGAAAAAATGTTTTATGATTTAAATCTTGAGTTAAACCTTGGGGGTCTATGGCCATGGTCCGTGGCCACAAAAGGTATTTAAAGGAGGTCCGTGGTGAAGAAAAATTTGAGAACCAATGTTCTACAGTATCTTTGATCCTTTTCTGATTGTAGCTTCCCACAAGAGGTGGGAAGAGGTGTGAGGCTCAATGGGGTTATTTTGTGTAACTGAACTGATCCTTTGGAATGGTCGCCCAATGACTATCTTGTGGACTATCTTCCACAAGCAACTCAAAACAATTCTCTTTAGGACTTTTGGGTCTTGATCCCCTATTGGCTAGATTATAATTCTAGTGATTATATATTATAAACAACAGTGCTTTAGATTTATTTCATTTAATTATTTGTTTCCTTGGCTTTATTGTTAAATTTGAGTTTAACCGACTTGATGGCATGGAGTCAAGGAATCAGTGAATCAGCCTTGAGATGCTAGGGGTTATAACCTAGGGCTGCCCGTTCCTGTACAATAGGAATAAAAATGGTTTTTTTATTTCTTATTGTAAGGGTAGAACACAGACTGCTGGCAATTGGAAATAGTTGGAGGAAAATAATGAAGAAGAAAGTCCTCAAATGGGTCTCCTTTTCCTTTCTTTTCTTCAAATGTCTTACAGAGATCCATGGGTCTGCCTAAGATGAATCACTTCCTAGACAATCCCAAAAAACTGATAAAAGGCTTTACACTCCACCCTACTCCAAGTGTTTTAGCTGACAAGGAAGAGTGATCAAGATAAGAACAGGGAAAGAGAGAAAAAAACCTGGCCAATTAGCCAAGGAATCACGGAGCACTTCCCCCAAATTATCTTGCCCAAGCCTATCCCAATAGCTACGCTTTTCCTGGGTCCAGCCAGTGCAATATCCGGAGGCCAGTACTTTGCCTCAGACTGTTTCCAGACCCATTTCCAAGTACTGGTTTTAATTTTTAAAGCCCCAAAGAGCTTGGGACTGGCTTACCTACAGGAATATTTAACTAAGTGGAGCCTAAAGTTATTGCCCAAGCCTCTTGAGATGCCTCCATCAATTCAGAAAAGGTCAAGGATACCTGAGAAAGCTTTGAGTGAAGGTAGTATCCAATTTATCAGCTGTCAGCCCAGGAGTAGCTCAGGGTTATTTTATCAAGGCCAATTGAAACTCTTTTCATTTTCTTGAGTAGGGTAAAAAGAACGTTATTTTAGATTTCGGCCTAGTTTTATTTTTCCTCCTGAATTTACTTTTGATTTACTATACACTGCCTGCATTCTAGTGCCCATTATTTTATAAGTTGTGTTGCTTTATTATCCCTCTTTTCTTATGGTTTTATACTTTATATATACTTTATACTTTATTTATAAACAAATAAATCAAAGTCATAAGGCCACCAAATAACAATTATTCTGGACAAATTAAACAATTATTCTGGGCAAGTTAAAAATAGAACCACCCACAAAACATATGGTCTCAGTTCTTTCTGAGATACTTTCATTTACACCAGGGAGGAACGAAGTGGGGTTTCTTGGACTTACAACTCCAAATACATCTCAATCATTGCTAAGGCATATGAAATAGCAGGAAGTTGGAGATACTGTAATGATTTTACTCCTCTGATCTACATAATCCACAATATACGGAACACAATATTAATTTTATTTATTTTTCTAAAAAAGCTCATGTTTTCAATCCATCACAGAATTAAGCATGTTAATTGTTAAATCTACGGGCTAAAAGCATTGCGAGGAACGAAGGGTGTAACAGCAAGTCTTTTTATTGATTACTCCAACACAACAGCAACAGAAAAAATGGCGTGCAGGCCTTTTATAGTGTTCTTGCCAAAACCAGCATCAGCCAATGAATGCAAGGCTGTTTTCGCGCCTTGCGCATGTGCACAAGGCTGGAGACAGCCAGTCTGGTCCTGGGCAGCCTTGTGGTTTGCCGGGGATCCTTTGCAACATTTCTGAGCCTGCTGAATGATTCAGCAGGCCCAGGACATAACATTAATTATCACTGTTTTCAGGAAACTTAAGCATGCTTAACTGTGCTGAATTATGGTTCATATTTGTCCAGATATAAGGAATACAATAAAAGGTCATCCTTATAAGGGGTGAATGAGGCTAGAATAAACCATTATATAAGTATGCCTAAGCCACCCAAGACCACCAAGCAGAACCAGTAAACATCTGTTAACTTGTAAAGTAGAGGAAAAAAACTGAAGAGTATAAACTTCAGATAATAAATAGAGGAAAATATTGAATTTATTTTTGCCTGCCATGAAGATTCTACTCTAGCCAATGTTTGAGAGTGTTTGACAGGGTCCATCTATTCCCAAATAAGCATTTGTATAAGCATTAGGAGAACTGAGATTTACTTCCGAGTCTTGGAAAAAAACTTAGCAATATTAACTCATCATTTCCAGAATATTCTGTAAAGGGTGCAGCTATGTAATCAGTGTAACTGAAACCCAACCATGATAAATATTTTCCTTTTGGACCTTCTCCAGCCATTGGGACTTGAAAGACATATTTAATTTATTTATTCCCTTCTCAGAAGTATTTTGGAAGAAGATAAATAACATTTATAAGAAAGAGGGGGATTTTGCTCACTTGCATTGATTCTGTAGCCCATTCCACTCTATTCTACAATTTCAATCACACTGGGATAGCTTCAGAGCAAAGGTTGTCACAAAGACTTTTTACCAAGACATCATTCGTGAAAAATATCAGGACCTTTCAGAAAGATAAGTGAAACCATGAAGGAACATTTTATCAAGTTTGGTAGACATATAAAAAAGCTTTTAAAAAATGGACTCAAATACATACTTTGATACAGAGGATTTTAAAGGTCGATATTCAACTGAAGTTGGGAATTTTCCTTTTAGGATTAAGGATAAATAGTCAGAAAAATGCCATGGATGATTATTTTGTGGCAAGATTATTATATGCACTGAGATGGAAAGATTCAACCCTACCCACTACCAGTATGTAGGAATGGTTGGTGAAGCTGACAGATTTTGATGAAATAGATAAATTGACATATTTGATTAGATAAAATAAATTATCTACATCCATTGTTGACTGCATCTACATCTATTATGGGCTTTTTGTGTAAAAATGAAAAAAATATGAACTTCTGATCTATGGCTTTGATAGGACAGATTATAGAACGAAGAATAATATGATGTAAGTTTGGAGAGAGATGTAAAAATATATTTGTACTTATAATTTGTACTTATATTTGTACATATTATAATATATATATATTTATTTATAATTATATAATGATTATATAATTATATTTTATACATAAAAGGAGAGGACACCTAGTACCTGCTGATTGGATACTACGAAAGATGACACTGGCGGATCTGAAGAAGACAGTGGGAGACAGAGGGGCCCAGAGAGTGCTGATCCATAGAGAGGCCGAGGGTCCAGACACGACTGAATGGCTGCTGATGATGAATATTGAAAGCCACATCTTTATCTTTTCTTTTCTATTTTTCTTCAACTTTTCTTCTTTTCTGGCACTTTTTGCTTTTTGACCTCTTTCTTTTTTTCTTCCTCATATTAGTATGTATTAGCCCTTTTCTTCTTAAAAAAAACCATGTACAGAGAGATAAGTGAAACCATAGGGTGCAGCCTCTCCTAGTGAACACAAGGGCTTATCATCAGTTCATTAAGTGACAGCCTGTGAGGGTAAGAGAATGAGTATGTGATAGAAAGGGAGGGTAGTATTCTTTTGGACCACTTGTTCAATACAAATTTGAAAGTTTTTCAAGGTTCATAGTCATCCCAACAATGGAAAACCTAAACCATTATGCAAGGATATATCGGCAGTATATGCTATTTTCATAGAAGTTACAATATTTCATGTGGTCCTTCCCCAGTTCACTTCCACCCTGTGGACTCTTCTTTTTGGAATATGCAGTAAAACTATGCAGATAATCTGCAATTCCACTGAAATTTGTTTCCAAAGAAATGTCTTGTAAATCAGGGAATGTACCTAATAAAATATCCTTTGCATTATTTATATTTGGGTGGGGGAGTAAGGAATGTAGGCGCAGCCAATTCTTTTCATACAGTAGTTATATAAGCCAGGGGTCCCCAACCCCAGGTCCGTGGCACGCCAGCAACCGGTCTGCGCAAACAAGCAAAGCCCCATCTGTGGGATGCAGGCAGCACACAAAACCACGCCTCCTCCGGTATGTGGAAAAACCTCTTTCCACAGAACCGGTCCCTGGTGCCCAAAAGGTTGGGGACCTCAGATATAAACTATCAGAATCTACATTTATATATAAAAAAATGACTATTCCAAATCTCATGTCACCAAGACAGAATAACATCTCTTTAAAATTATTTAAAACTAGACGGTGACAAATGTGACTTCTGTCACATTCCCCTTGGGATTTAGGGTAATGTCATGTCTTATCCAAGTCTACCTCTTAGTGATAAAAGGTAAAACATTAAACATTTCCCAAGGTTACTTTGCCCAAGAAGTTGCAGCTTATTCAACTAGATCTTTGGTGGCAAGCCTGCTTGAAAATATAGCCTCAAGATGGTCTCAATAGGGGAGAGTGATCCCCCCCCAAAAAAGATTTATGTAAAGCATCAGACAGCTTCTTAATGCCTGAGTCCCATTTTGAATACTTGGGGGGGGGGAACTATATAAACTGATGTTCTCTGCATTAAAGATTCCCATCAGACCTGAATTTTGTTCCTCTATGTCCAACACTACCTTAAAAACTACATCTTATATGGAACAACATAAATAATTGTATGAATTCATCTAACAGGTGTGCTCTTTGTTAAATAAATAGCAGCCTGAACATTTATAAAATCATGGCATCAAAAGAAGAAGTTTTAATTCTTTTCCACCCCAAGATTCCCAAAGCAAACTGCTTCTCTAAATCTTTGCATTTTAGCTGAAGACTGATAGCAAAATAATTAAATTTCTTCTCCTCACCTCTATTTATCTCCTCTCCACCTGCTCTTCAACAAAAGAATTTTAAAAAATAGCTATACATTAATTGTAATCATGTAATTAACACTAAGTTTAATTTGCCCCTGCTTCGATGTCTTTAAAATCACATGAGACGCAAGGTGACTTCTTAACATTCTAAATATTATGAAGCAATTCAACAATTAAGAATGAAAGTAGAAAAACAATAGATCTTGGTTTTCTGAGTGCTGATGAATAAGATATCCAGAGGATTCAAGTTAGTTGTAGAAGTATGAAAAAGTTGCAAAATCCAATCTGGGTCGGTCACTGGGATCCAAGGTTTAGTCTTCCAAGCTTTTGGACTTATGCTGGAGCCCATCCTCAGGGAACTTCTCTCTACCAGAATGTGTTTATGTGGTGCCTTCTTATTGGTTGATTGGTATGTTGATGGCCGGTGATTGGCTGTTGTTTCTTGTGCTGCCAAATCTTCAGCTCCTTGAGCAGGGGGCTGGACTAGAAGACCTCCAAGGTCCCTTCCAGCTCTATTCTGTTTTAAGTACCTGATAAGCTGGTGGTAAATCAGCACTCCTGTTGACTGACAAGAGGCCCATTTCCCAGGCTTCAATCATTTCTCTGGCTACCTTTGTACCTGCGCGGTCAACAATCTTAGTAGCTGCAAAATTGAGTGTATGTCATTGTATGTTCATAGTAATGTAAGGCTACCAATAAGTTGAAAAAGTATGAAAAAGTATTTAGAAGAAAGGAACTCTTAAGTCTGTGAAAATCCAACAGACACATAATACAGATTGATAACTGTGGGGGGAAATGCCAACTTCTGAAAGAACAATTTGGAAAGTTGAAGTGAAAGACTGCAAACAGCAACCCTTGACTGTTTGTCAATTCTAACCTTTTCTAGGAGGAACATTCAAAACAGCATTTTTCTTTTGATCCAACATGAAATTCACTAAAAGCATTCACATAATGACTTACAAGGGAAACCACTACAAGGCATGGAAATTATTTCCTGGATTCTACTATAGGTAAACCTCAACTTACAGAGCCCACCCTTCCTTGCCACAACTGTTAAGTGAATCACTGCAATTTTTAAATTAGTAACACGATCGTTAAGTGAATCTGGCTTCCCCATAGACGTTGCTTGTCAGAAAGTCACAAAAGGTTGTTGAAAGAAAAATCTTCATCAGGGTCCAGTCCAAGCTGGGAATAAACAAAATGGAGACTGCTTTAGGAAGAAAGTTGTGGTTTATTGAAGAGCAAAGCCAGACAGAAAGATGGCTCTGGGAAAGTGACCACATGTAGCTGGGAGTGGTGGGTATACCTTTATACCTTGAGGTTGTTTCCTGTTCCTGTTTGAGGTTTTGTATTTCATGTATCATGTATTTTGACCTGAGTCTGAGTGTGTCCTTTTGGTATTGGTGGAGTAATCCTATTATGTTTCCTGTCTTTAGAATTTGGGTGGGGATATGTAGATTTTGGGTGTCTTTGTCTTCCTAATCTCTTCAGTTTCTAGCTGGAAAGCTCCAACCTTCCTGAATGGATTATTACATCTGCATTTCTAAAAGCTGGCCTCTGCCTAGTTTCTGCTTGGGGGAGAGGGGCCGGGGCTGGTTTCTGGGGGCTGGTTTCTGTCTTTTTACAGATCTTTTCCATTATTCCTTTGGGGAAATATATTCTGCCTTTTTAATATTTCCCAAAATATTTCTTTCTCTGGATTCTTCACACAAGGTCATCACATAACCTTGGGACACTGCATCCATCATACATATGAGTCAGTTGCCAAGCATCTGAATTTTGATCACGTGACCATGGATATACTAGAGCGGCCATAAGTGTGAAAAACGGTAATAAGTCATTCTTTTCAGTGCGGTTGTAACATTGAATGGTCACTAAATGACTGTTATAAATCAAGGACTGCCTGTACTAAGTTTGATAAAAAAAAAAAGGACTGCCTGTACTGAGTATGGTAAAAAAAGCACGCTAGGGTAAGGTTAAAATAACAGGCAGTCCTCAATTTACAACAGTTCATTTAGTGATAGCTCAAAATTACAATGGCACTGAAAAAAATGACTCATGACTGGTTTTGACAACCACGGTAGCATCCCCATGGTCACCTTACCACAATTCAGACGCTTGGCAACTGACTCGTATTTATGTCAGTTCCAGTGTCCCGAGGTCATGTGATCACCTTCCAAGAAGTAAAGTCAATGGGGAAGCCAGATTCACTTGATAAGTAATAACTGCAGCGATTCACTTACCAACTGTGGCAAGCAAGGTCGTAAAATGTGGCAAAACTTACTTAATAACTGTCTCACTTAACAACAGAAATGTTGGGCTCAATTGTGGTCATAATTCAAGGACTACCTATACATCACAAACACACACAGAGTCTGAGCAATGCTCAGTTTTGAATCCTCTGTATCCTCGTGTCTTTGAACTGTGGTACTTATTTTGCAGGCACCTGCCTGGAGCCACAATTTTCATTTCGTCTCCCATTCACATGTTCACACCGCTTGTGATATTAGAAGAAAATACAATTAACCTTTTAATAATCTGCTTCTGCTTAGTTAGCAGCTAACAAAGAGGACTGTATAAGCTCATGGATATTTTCTGTGACAACTTCCCATTAGCCAAGCTGATTATAAAAGCAATCCTGCATCCAGGCCATTTTTGGTATAAGACACTTTTCTTCGTTTCCCCAAAGGCCAACTGATTACTCCACTTCTTTGCATCACCTCTAGTATCATTCTAGGCTGGCTCATGTCTCAATATTATGTTTCCTCTGAGGTCCATTTATGGCTCAATTGAAATGAAAAGACAAAATTTACAGCTAAGCTCCAAATTAACTATATAAGTTGGCATACTTCAAAAAAGAGTATTTCTTTTCAAACTGAGGAGGGATGTAACAATAATGAAGATATCCGAAAAGGGGTAAATTCAGAAATAAAGATGTAGTAAGGATCCTTCCACTATCACTACAATACCTTTCTAATTGGTTGACAATCAGGAAAATAAGCATTGGCTTACCTGAACGCCTTTTCTCAACATGATGAGGAAGAATCCACCTATGGGTTATTTCAGTCCTACTGCCCAATCAGACCAAGTTGTCAAGTTGTCACTCCTCCTTCTTGTCTGGGACTTCCCAGTTTTCATGGACGGTGGAGCCAATGACAATACTTTGACGTGATGACTCTCGAGCAGGTAATAAAGAAAAAGACAAACAGAAAATTCAACCCGGACCTAACTGACTAACGGGAGGGCGTGGATTCTTCCTCATCATGTTGAGAAAAGGCGTTCAGGTAAGCCAACGCTTATTCTCCAACATGATTGCGGAAGAATCCACCTATGGGACGTACCAAAGCTCCCGGAGTCCCTATGGGTGGGAGTCAGGTATGGCCGGGTCCCCAGACGGTGTGACCACTTGTTGCAAAATACGTCTACCAAAGGCAGCTTCGGCCGATGCAAATTTGTCCAAGCGGTAATGCCTAATGAAAGGCGAAGGTGACGACCATGTTGCCACCCTACAAATGTCCTCAATAGAAGCCTGGGTTGCCCATGCCGCAGAAGTAGCTGCACTGTGGGTAGAGTGGGCCGTCACGCGAGAGGGAACAGGCAGGGCCAGAGAGACGTATGCGCTGGCAATACAAGCCCTGATCCATCTACCTATGGTGGAAGCTGACGCCTTCTGGCCAATAGAAGAAGGCTGAAAAGAAACAAACAGAGCTTCCGATTTATGGAAAGGCACCGTACGCTTAATATAGCATCGCAAAGCTCTCCTAACATCAAGCGTGTGCCACTGCTTTTCCATGTCATGTGACGAGTGAGGGCAAAAATCTGGAAGTATGACTTCTTGAGCCCTATGAAAAGCAGTGTTAAGTTTTGGAATAAAGGAAGGGTCCAGGCGAAGAACCACCCTATCCTCATGAAACATGCACAGGTCCTTCCTGACCGACAAGGCCGCTAGCTCTGAAATGCGCCTGGCTGAAGTAATTGCAATCAGGAAGGAGACCTTGAGGGACAAATATCGTAAAGAACACGTTTTGAGAGGTTCAAATGGGGATGAAGTCAAAGCCTGAAGGACCCGAGGCAAGCTCTAGGAAGGGTATCTGTGAACAACAGGGGGCCTACTATTAGTGACTCCTTTAAGGAAGGACCGAACTTTGGGGTGTCTGGACAAGGATTCTGAGGAATCCCAAGAGAGCACTGAGGAAAGTGCTGCTAACTGTCTGCGAACAGTGTTGGGCGCTAACCCTTTTTTAATGCCCTCCATCAAAAACTCCAGCACCCTGGGAATGGTTACTTGAGACAGACTCACGTGATTCCTGTCGCACCAGCGACAAAAGCCCTTCCATGTATGATCATAAAGGCGATTAGTCGACGGTCTTCTGGCCGCTTGAATCATATCTATCACCTCTGCCGAATACGACTCCCTGGTCAGAGCGCGGCGTTCAAATGCCAAACGGTCAATTGAAGCCATTGGGGGTCCAGATGTTGAAGATCCCCCTGTGTTAAGCGTATTCGGCTGTCGGGGATCCTCCACGGGATGGAGATTGAAAGGCTCACCAAGTCTGCAAACCAAGGCCTTCTGGGCCAGTGGGGAGCTACGACTATCACTTCCGCCCGCTCCTGCAGGATCTTCCTGATAACTGCTGGAAGCAGAGGCAGAGGGGGGAAAGCGTACAACAGGCCTTGCGGCCACCGGCTACACAGGGCATCCACCCCCTCCACCCCCCGGGAGGGGAACCGAGAAAAGAATCTGGGCAGCTGGGTGTTCCCTGGCGTGGCAAACATGTCTACCATCGGATGACCAAATCTGTCCGATAGCGCTTGGAAGACATCTGGATGTAGCATCCATTCCGAGTGATCCACTAGTTCCCTGCTGAGGAAGTCTGCCTGCCTGTTTGCCTCCCCTGAGATATGTTCGGCTCTGATAGAAAGCAGGTGTTTCTCTGCCCAGGAGTTCAGAGCTCGAGCCTCTGTCATGAGGGACTTGGACCGGGTTCCCCCCTGGCGGTTCACATGGGCTTTTGCAGCCACGTTGTCCGTTAGGACTAATATGTGTTTCCCTTTGAGTGATGCACGAAAGTGCCTGAGAGCTACGTGAATCGCTCTGAGCTCCAGCCAGTTGATGCTGTGCCGAAGGTTTGTCTGTGACCACTGACCTTGAGCCATCTGGGACTGGAGATGTGCTCCCCAACCGAAGAGACTGGTGTCCATGGTTACTGTGACCTGACTGGGCTCTTTGAAGAGAGTCCCCTTGAGCATGGCCGATGAGACCCACCAGCCGAGAGAGAGATGTACCTGATGAGGAACTCGCACCAATTGGTTGGACGTGCTGGTGTGTTGTCTCTGATATGGGAGCAAGAACCATTGAAGGTCCCGTGCGTGTAACCGGGCCCATGGTACTATTGCGATACAAGATATGAGCTTCCCCAGAAGTTGAGAAAGCGTAGCCAGTGACACTGTCCTGCTTCTGCGTACTTTGAGTGCCAGATCCCTGATGCTCTTGCGTCGTTCCTCTGATAGGTACATGTGACAGGTGTCTGTGTCTATCACCGCGCCCAGATGTAAGAGGCGGGTAGAGGGATGCAACTGACTCTTTTTGAAGTTTATCAAGAACCCGTGGTTCTGTAAGGTGTTTATCGTGAGAGCCAGGTCCGACTGAGCCTTTGAGGTAGATAGGGACTGGATCAGTATGTCGTCCAGATAGCACTGGACACGGACAGGGAGTAGCCTTAACTGAGCAGCCAGCACCGCTAGGATTTTGGTGAAGACCCTGGGTGCCGAGGATAGGCCGAAGGGAAGGGCCCTGTACTGAAAGTGTCGGTTGAGGTAACAGAAATGCAGGTATCTGCGATGGTCCGGGAGAATCGGGATGTGTAGGTAAGCCTCCTTTAGATCTATGGAGGTCAAAAGATCCCCCCGTCTTATGCTGGCTAGGATGGACTGTAACGTCTGCATTTTGAACCTCCTGTAATGGAGGTGGCGAGTCAGTCCTTTGAGATCGAGGATGGCTCTCCATCCCCCTGAAGATTTTGGAACTACAAATAGGATGGAATAGTAGCCCCGACCCACTTGGTCGAGGGGAACCTTCTCTATAGCCCTGATGGAAAGCAAATGTTGGATAGCGTCTTCCATGAGACCTCTTTTTACGGGATTTCTCGTGGCTGGACAAGACACAAAGTGATCCTGTGGCAACTCCAGGGACAGGCCTTCTGATACGGTGTGCAGAACCCAGGAGTCTGTGGTCGTGTTCTCCCATTGGTGGATAAAGTGAGTAAGTCTGCCACCAATGGGAGGGGTCCCCTCCGAGTCACTTATTGCGACGGAAGGGGCGACCCCCTCTGCCACGAAAGGGCTGCTTGTTTTGGGGTTGGTACCTTGAACAGTGCCTATAGCTAGTTCTGTCAAAAGAACGCTGTTGTCTTGGGGCTGGGGGCTGGTAAGGTTGCGCTGGCTCCGACGCGGTCCCAGTCCGAAAGGACTGTCTGCAACCGTAAGGGAGGAAGCGCCTGCTGGTCCTAAGTGTCAAATGGGAAATGATTTTTTGTTTCTGTTTATTCTCAATGAGATAAGGCGTTAGAGCCTCCCCAAATAGTTTGCCCCCGGTGAAGGGGGTGGTAGCTGCACGCCACTTATGTTTACTCTCGGCTTTCCAAGTTTTGAGCCATAAAAGCCTCCTAGCGACGACGCTGGAAGATATGGCACGGGCTGAATGCTTGGACGAATACAGGGAGACATCCGCCATATACTCGGATGCAGCGATGAGTTTGGTCAAATCCTGATGGATTCTGACCTCCTCCAACGGAATTCTGTCTTGCAACTGACGAAGCCAGGAAATTGAAATTCTGGCAAAAAAGGAGGTGGCAGTGGCCACCTTAGTAGCCCATGCAGATGCCAAATGGACCTTGCGGAATGCCATTTCTGATTTTTTATCTTCCGCCTTAAGGGCGTCTGAGACATCAGCCGGGAGGCTGACGGACGAAAAGAGCGGGGCCAGTGACTCATCTACCTTTGGAACCTCCAACAGATCCGTCAGACCTTTGGCTACATCCACTATCTTGCGCTCAGCCGGTCCCTGGGATGGTTGAGCAGCAGGTGGTTCCCACTGACCTTGAACATTCCTGAGGAACAAAAGGGGACAGGGAATTTGCAGGTGTTCAGCTACAGGTAGTGCAAACAAGGGATTGGTGTCCTGTTCGGATGAGGGTTGAGGGGCTGGAGCCAGATGGAAGGAAAGTTTGCCTGTGGCACAGGCCCTACGTAATAATGAAGGGAATAGAGAGGCATTGAAGAGTTCTGCCATGGGTTGTGACTCATGGGTAGGTTCCTCACAATCCGACCAACCATCCTTACCGCCCTCGTATTCCGACATTAGAGATGAGTCGGAGTCAGAAGAATGGGAAGGGGAAACCATACCTGACCTGTCTAGTGGAGGTTGAGTAGAGGTAGCCGTAACTGATGACCCGGGAACCGGGAACGCCTGTTGTTGGCCCGCTGCCACCATGGCCTGGAATACAGCTTGTGATATCCACCCTTGGAGCTGGTCGAAGAAAGACTGCTCCAACGGAGGCTGTAACCCCGTAGCAGTTGGTGCGATATCCACAGATGGTGCTGTGGATGGGCCGGGTAATTCAAGGTCCTCCCCAAACAGAGGCGGTCCTACCTGACCAAAGGCCTGAGTCGAGGCCTGCAGTTGCACGTTCTCCGGTGACCAGGCTCTCGATGTGGATGGTAGAGGCGTCCCCGCATCCGGTGGAGTGGAAGATGAAAGCGTCTGACCTCTCTCAGCAGACAAGCGTTGGGCCCGGGAAAATTGCTTCTCCAGGGCTCTGTGAGTACGGTCGGCCTGCCTCTCGCTTGCCTTGCCGGCCTTCCTGCCATATTTCGATTTGGCCTTGGCCTTACCTCTGGGTACTTCAGGTGGTGGCTCAGCTTGCCCAGATGGAGTGTCCATGACCGAAGGCGGTGGCTCAGTGGTTTCTGCCATACTCATCAAGATGCAGCCCCAGGTGACCCTGGAACTGACCCAGTCTGCAAGGGACGTCAGGAGGCCCTCCTGAAAAAGGGACTGACTGCACGTGGACAGGCGTGAGTCGGCCCACCGGCTAACCTGAACTCATGCCTAGCGCACCAAGTGATGGCAAGGTCACACGTGTCCCACAATAGTGGCGATGGTCAGGAACTTGAAGCAACCACCAGATGCAGACGGGCAGAGATGGGCGAAGAGGCGAGCAGATCTCGATGACCATTGCTTGAGCAGGAAACACACCTTGTAGAATGGATTTCTCAAATAGGAGTGATAAATTCTGGAATACTTAAACTCAATGAGAAAAAGTACAGGTAAATACCTATGAGCTCTTACAAGTGCAAAAAATATGTATACAAGATGGCGTCCTAGGCCCAGAGGAACAGGAATGTTTCTCTGCACTCCAAAATGGTGCACGCTTGAGGCCTTCTATGTCAATATGGGGGAGGAGAGGTGAGGAGGAAATTCCTAGGCCCTAAGGATATAATCTGGTTATTGTGATTGGGGAGAGGTTTGGAAAAGTTGTGCCTAATGGCCGTTAGGCACACAAACCGCTCACCTCCCAAGGGAAATGGAGCTTCCTCCTGTTCAGCTCCGCAGGTGTAGTAAACAGGGCCAACAAGGGACCTCCCCCCTTCTCTAGTTTGAAGCCAGCTACTCAGCTGTGCTTCGGGCCTAAAATTCCTCAACGAAAGCAGCCCCACGGAGGAATCCAAGATGGCGGCCGCAAACCTCTCTGACCAGGCCCGGTCAGAAAACGAAGCACAGGCTTCAAAGTGCGGCCACCAGCTTGAGAATGCCCGTGCGCTGTCTTCGGGGGTTTAAACAACCCCCAGAAGGCAAGGAAACGAAAAAGAAATTTTTCCCCCCTTTTTTCGGATGAATTCAAAATGGCGGCTGCAAGTCCCTCTGACCAAGCCCAGTCGGAAAAGAAGCCACGAGGCTTCAGGGTGCGGCCACCAGTTTGAGGCCTCGCGCACGCTGTCTTCGGGGGTTTAAATTAATTTTAACAGCCCCCAGAAGGCAGAAATGAATGAAAGCTTTCCCCTCCTTTTCACGGAGGAATCCAAGATGGCGGCCGCAAGTCCTTCTGACCAGGCCCGGTCAGGAAAGAAGCCACGAGGCTTCAGGGTGCGGTCACCAATTGGAGGCCTCGCGCGCGCTTGTCTCAGGAGGTAGAATGAGCCCAACAACCCCCAGAAAACAAAGGAAATAAAGAAAAAAATATTTCCCCCCTTTTAATCAAAGGATGGCTCGAAAAGGAAACCAAATTGAGGGAAGGGAAAATAAAACTACCCCCCCCCCAGTCCTGGAGGGGAAAACAATCCTAAGGGGAAGAGGGAATAATTTTCTACTAACGGGAAATTTAATTTACAGTTCTCCAATTTAGCTAAAAGAATCCACCTAAGAAAAAATAAAATCTAGCCTGACCTGCTCCAACAGACAAGAGAGTCAAGAAATCACGTCCTCATGGGCGAAGACCAAGATGAAAACTGGGAAGTCCCAGACAAGAAGGAGGCGTGACAACTTGACAACTTGGTCTGATTGGGCAGTAGGACTGAAATAACCCATAGGTGGATTCTTCCGCAATCATGTTGGAGAAAGACCAGTTTCCTTCACCATGCACATCTGTTCCAGGCAAGTTGAAAAAAAGGAATGCATCCCTACCTAATTGGAAGGGGTCAGTCAGGACAAATCAAAAACATTGCAAAACTTCTTAAACAGAAAGAAATCCTCATAATCTGCAGTGTGAACTGTGGTGTTGAGCTGCACACTTTGTCACAAAATTAGCAAGATTAATTTTCAGAAACTGAGTATCCTTCCTTTGCTATGAACTTAAATAATACCAGTGCTTTTTTTGTAAAAAAAAAAAAAAAAGAAAGAAAGATGCCGGAACTTACACACGTCATACAACCCACCTTGCCTACCCTACAAGATTCCATCCAAAAAAGGTGCCAGAACTCCGTTCTGGGCGTTCTATGACAAAAAAAAGCCCTGGATAATACAATGACTGAAATCATGCATTCTAAGCCAAAATTGTGGTTTATAAGCCACAATGGTGGAGTTCACACAAGCCACTAATCCAAAGCCAAAGAAATCCAGGATATCATGTTAGTTAAGATGTTGCGACTACAAGCAGAGAGTTCCATTTTCAACCAAAGAAGCCCACTAGATGATTTTGAGCCACATACTGTACTTTGTCTCAGCCCAATTCATGTTGGTGTTGTGGGAAAAAGCACCCTTCTTACATTCCTGAATATAACTGGATATTTATGGCAAGATATAACTGTTAACGCTGCTAACATCGGATGCTTTTGCTTTGACAACATATGGAGATTCAACCATTTTCCTTATGTTTTATTCTTAGAATTAGAGTTAGAATTAGATGATACTGGGGGGAGAGGGAGGAATGTGCATGGGAGTTTAGTTAAACATAACAACACTGTAACCAGTATGAGAATCAAGGTTTTTGAAATAAGAGATTATAAGAATTGGCGGGGCTGGAGAACTGGAGGGAGAGTCTGCATTTCAAACTAATTGGAGAATGTGATTTATGGCTGTAAATTAGAGGAGGGAATTGTGCTTTGATACTATGTGCTCAGGGGAGGGGAATTCAGATTTGGCTTTGGCTATGTATATGCTGATGCTATGCATCTCGAAAAAAGATTCTTTAAGCTAAACAATGCCTCTTCTTTGAAGAGTTTCATCCGTTGGAACCATGACATTAAGCCAAAATCTCCAACTTTCCTAACTAGGGGGCCCAAGCCCCAGTCACTGTCCCTAGAATCGAGGGATAAGCCAACAAAGATTCGGGGAAGACCTCAGCATGGAGAAAGATAAAACGCCTGAAGCCAGCACCTCGGCAGCAGCTGCTACCCCAGTGGGGGAAGCGATAGCCAACATGCTGGTGGGGAAGGAGCTTTTTCAGGCCTCCCAGCTGGGGACAAAACCCAAGTCACGAGGACAGCTGATCTGGTCGTCAGAATGGACCCAGCCCAGCGGAGACTCCAGACACCTCGAGACAGCCTTGCCACCCTCAAGTGCTTCAAAGGCAGACAAGGTTGAGCTACCAAGAAGGGATTCCCACATATCACGTTTCCCAGATCTGTGGAGAACTACCAAATCATCTGCCACTGAGGACTCGGGTGAGTGGAATTACCTGTCTGCAGCTCGCAGTCAGTCAGTGGAGAAGTTGGTGGAAAAGTTTGAGGAGCTAGTGATGAGAAGCGGAGAGCAACCCTCCCATTCCCCATATGCCAGCGATCAGAATGATCGACAAGGCAGCCACCAACTCCTGCCAAGAGGAACCCCCAGCCCCTCCTCTGCAGATCAGGCAGCCTTCCTCCCCCTGAAGCCCCCTACCAGGGCCTCCAGCCCCACAGAGAGAAACCGCTCCAGAGCTTCCTAGGTTTTGCCTTCTACCGTCAATTCATCCCCTCCTTTGCCGAGATTGCCCAACCCCTTACAGAACTACTCAAAACAGGCAAAGGAGGAGGGAAGCCACAACCGGCCCAACCACTAGCATGGACTATGAGCTGTCAAACTGCTTTTGAGAATTTAAAAAGACTATTTGCTATTGAACCAGTCCTAAAGCACCCCTGCCCAGGGGAGCCCTTTGTAATTCAAGCCAACACCAGCGATGTGGCCGTCTGAGCTGTACTACTGCAAAAGAACCAAAGTGAGACCCTGCAACCCTGTGCCTACACCTCGAAAAAAATTAGTAAGAGTGAGAGGAGGTGGGCAATATGGGAAAAGGAGGCTTTCGCAATCCGCTGGGCTTTATTAAACTGGAGGCACTATCTAGAAGGGAGCAAGGTGCCTTTTGAAGTATGGACAGATCACAAAAATCTAGCACTGAAAACTCCCTGCAAATTGTCCCCAAAACAGGTACGCTGGGCACAGTACTTTAACTGTTTTAACTTCACTCTAAAGTACATATCGGGAGGGAAAAACTTCCTAGCTGATGCTCTATCCAGACTGCCCCAGTACAAAAGCCAGCGCGAAGAGGTTAATGAGGCAATTATCTCCAATCCACAAACTGCTGCTCAGCTCATGATTCGCAGGGCCCCTAATCCTGATGAGCCTGGGACAAAGAAAATAAAATAAGAACTCCTCACCAATCAATGGTTCAAGGACAATCAAATCTCCCTAACATGCAGGGATGGTTTGGCTTACAAGGGAGGGAAATTGTACTTGCCAGAAACCCTCCATCTTAATGCTTTTAGACACAGCCATGACATAAAACAGGCTGGACCCTTTGGATATTTAAAAACCCTACACCTCATCCGCCAGCAGTTCTGGTGGCTGGGGTTAAAACGGGATGTGAAAAATTATGTCAGGAGTTGTACTGTATATGCCACCATAAAAAGAATTCTAGGGAAACACCCTGGGTTACTGCAGCTGGTGGCAGACCCTTCTCAACCATGGGAAGAAATTGCTATGGATTTTATAGTAGACCTACCTGAAAGTAGAGGAAATACAGTCATCTGGACTGTGATAGACCTATTTTCAAAGGAGGCTCACTTCATCACCTGCAAAGGACTCCCATCTGCCCAACAACTGACTAAACTGTTCTTGAAACATATCTACCAGCTGCATGGCGCCCCTAAATAAATAATTTTGGACAGGAGGGTGCAGTTCACAGCTAAATTTTGGAGGAGCTTTCTTAAATTAATTGTATCATCTCAAGGTCTATCATCTGCTTTTCATCCATCTACTAATGGGGCCACGGAATCCACTAACAAGATGATGGAGCAATATTTCAGATGTTATGTTTCATACCAACAAACCAACTGGACCGACCTCCTCCCTTTTGCAGAGGTGGCTTACTATAACTCTGTTAACAGCAGCATCGGCTTCACGCCTTTCAGAGTAACCACAGGAAAAGAGTTCAGTCCAATACCTGAATACCCCCAGGCGCCCTCCACTTCTCAGACACTTGATCAATGGGTGAGGGGTGGGAAGAAGTTTGAGAGCCATGAAGACTGCTTTAAAAAAGACTTCCGAGACCTATAAAAAGCAGGCAGATAAAAAGAGGGCTCCTCAAAAAACATTCCAAGTTGGGGAAAAGGTTTATCTGTCGACTAAATATTTACACCTCAAATTACCCAGTAAGAAATTAGGACCGAAATTCTTGGGGCCTTTCCCCATCATAAAGATCATTAACCTGGTCACAGTAAAATTTAAATTCCCTAGGCCAGTGATGGTGAACCTTTTAGAGACCAAGTGCCCAGACTGCAACCCAAAACCCACTTATTTATCGCTGGGAGCCAGGTGGGTGTGGCCCACTGGGTGGGCATGACTGTGGTGGTCATGGCAGATTGGGTGGGCGTGGCCAGGGTGGGTGTGGCCAGCTCAATGTTGCTCGTGGGAAGGGATGCCTGTGGGGGCTGGGCAGGGTTGGGGGAGATCCAGGAGGTCTCTGGGAGGTGGGGCGGTGGGGTGCCATTGTCACAGGGCAAGGCGAGTCAGGGGCTGGGGCGGCTGCTGCCTGACACCATCGGCTCTTGCACACAGAGGCCAGCGAGCGCATGGGTGCTGGGATGCATCCAGCCATGTAGGACCTCAGTGAGTTAGCGGGTGGCTGGTTGAAGAGGGACAGTTGCCATCTCCGGGGCATGGCGCACGTGCCCACAGAGAGGGCTCTGAGTGCTGCCTCTGGCACACGTGCCATAGGTTCGCCACCACTGCCCTAGGCTTTTAGGGAGGGTTCACCCTGTCTTCCATTGCAGTTTGTTGAAACCTTTTCGGGGTTCCACTTTTAGACCTCCCCCTAAGAAGGCACCTGGACCCCTCATGGTAACAGGTCAGACTCACTATGAAGTAAAGCATATTCTTGACTCTAGAATTTTTAAAGGGAAATTGCAGTACCTAGTACATTGGAAGGGATACTGACTGTCTGAAGCCACTTGGGTGAAATCTAGCGATGTGAAAGCTGACAGACTCATAAAAAGGTTCTATAGGAAACATCCTAACAAACCGAGGGACAGTCCCTAACATATGCTTTTGTTTACTTTACAGGATCTGTCTTTTTTGTAGGGGGGGCTGGATGTCAATGCTGCTAACATTGGATGTTTTTGCTTTGACAACATATGGAAATTCAACCATTTTCCTTATGTTTTACTATTAGAATTAGAGTTAGAATTAGATGATACTGGCGGGAGGAGGAGGAATGTGCATGGGAGTTTAGTTAAACATAACAACACTGTAATCAGTGTGAGAATCAAGGTTTTTGAAATAAGAGATGATAAGAATTGGCAGGCTGGAGAACTGGAGGGAGAGTCTGCATTTCAAACTAATTGGAGAATGTGATGTATGACTGTAAATTAGAGGAGGGAATTGTGCTTTGATACTATGTGCTCAGGGGAGGGGAATTCAGATTTTGGCTTTGGCTATGTATGTGCCGATGCTATGCTTCTCAAATAAAGATTCTTTAAGGTAAACAATGCCTCGAAGTTCTTTGAAGAGTTTCATCCGTCGGAACCATGACAATAACTTTAAGAAATCTAAATAAAGAAATAAACAAGTAAGCATAACTCAACTATTATGTAAGCTTTGGGCATGCAAATCTCTCCAGGTCATTTTATCACAGGTTACTGCAAGATAACAGAAGAAACAACACTAAAAAAAACCCTGCAAAATCTTAGTAATAAAAAGGCCCCAAATTAAAAAGAAATGCTGCATTTTCTCCTCAGACCAAGTCAGACTAGACCTAAAAGAAGATGATGCCTTCTCTGAGCCCCAAAAATAGACTTGAAGTTCCCAGAGACTTCAAATAATATAACTGGCAATTTAAATGTTCTGACTAGCTGACAGTCACCGAATGACAAAATTTTGATTCAGAAGTCACATTTCTTTCCAATTTAAATCTTGTACTCTTTTTTCCAGCTTTTTCTTCAGTGTGACAAATTCCCTGCCTTCCATTTCTCCATTTCCATTTGTTAGTGATACAATAGCTGCATATTTACACAATGCACTTTTTGCTCTGAAGATCTCTTGCCACAAAAGGAAATCTGACATGAATTTTTGAATTCATACAAAAAAATGTTAACCTTGAATTTCATTCCCAAACTGATAAAACCATGTAACTTTATCAATGCTGAAGAAAAAAAAAAGATTTGCCTCCTCAGGCAAGGGACCTTCTTGTTTATTTTATACTAGATATACTGTAGTATAGCGAGGTTGTCTTGTGAGATAGAAACTCGGTTCAGAATTCATGGCATTGCTAACTTCCACAGGGGAAATGGTCCTGAAAACACAGGATTTTGCATCATGTAAAAACCAAAGTGCACAGTGATACAAGCAAAAGCTTCTCTCTTGCAGACATTGCTGCTCAATGCTGAACATCTACAGGCATATACCTCGTTTGAGCAATGACCCCAGGGCTTATCTGTTGTGGTTACATTGTGAGAACTCCAGTTTTGAAAGCCTGAAAGGGGAAGAAAAGCGATGACCATCAGGGACCTAGTCACTAATTTCAAGTGCCAAGTAAGGACTACGCAAACCCCAGTTGGCCACAGAAAGGCCTGAAAAACAATACTCACGCTAATGTCCATTTTAATGCTTTAGGCATAAGGCCATGAAACAATGCCTTTTATAGAAATTCTAGAATGCTTTTCATCCTTTGTCTTGACTAAGGAAACACAATGTTCTGGACAGAAGCAAACATCTGTATGCCAAACAAGCAGACTGCATCCAGCTGAATGGGTAGAAACCAAACCACCCAACTAGCATAATTTAAGGGTTTACATAATTTTTATTCAGTTGTCATCCTTTTAGCTTCAAAACAAATTGATTTGATTACACACTGGACTGGGTTCTAACAGGGACCACCTCTCATTTCCAGGATCCTACAGAAGATCAGCCAGCACGGCCAATTATAGAACAAGGACAATTATTTGTCCCTTTTCTTTTGAAAGGCTGAAGTCTTTTGTCTGGGAGTAAGAACAGCAGAAACACCCAGTGTGGAACCTGTCAGTATTATTGGGAATCAGACAGTACCACTATTACCATGATAATACTGTAGTGAGATATCTGTGAGAAGGAGCAAGAATATAGACTTCTTGAAGCCTGAATAATGAAGCTGATTATATTTGGACTGAGAGATATTCCAGCATCTGAACCAACTTGCATCTGGATGGCTGAGTGCCTTATTAGAAGCAGCTGCAACAGATAGCAGATCTAAACAGGAGAGGTGCTTCAATTTGTAAAGGGTGACTGCTGTTCCTCTTGCTTACGGTAGCTTATGAAATATGTTGCACTAAACAAGAATCTCTGCTCCACACAGCTGAGACACAATGGCAATTAAGGACACCTTTCTTTATATAGGAGAATCTACAGGATACACTTTGACCACTATGCTGAGAGCCTCCATCCTTCCAGGCTTTCACTATTCAGGGGTGGAGGCAACTTAACGAGAGTTTGAAAGCTACAATATAGTCCCTAAGGACTGGAAATGGTGTCCTGCTGATATAATTGGCCTTGGTGTTTTTCAGTCTTTTATTCCATGTTTTGGGGGGATGGGTGGGTTTAAGAATGGATCTGAGATTTCTGGAGCTCATTGGGACCAATTATGGGCATTTGTGGGGATTTAGAAAGGTCAGTTTAAAAGATGGGGATATGGAAGCAGATTGCTTCCTAGGGGTCTCTCATTCTTATTTGCACTCTGTTGCCAGAGTTCATCTATTTTAGTGACTGGAATTAGGCTGTGGGTGGACGGGAAAATATGTGATACCTCTTTGCTCTAATTGTATTGAAAATATGAGACTTCAGCACGTACTAAAGCATTTAATGTATGAATTCCTTTTTAATAGAACTTGATATGCATAATTACAGGTTATGGATGAAAAACTCTCTCAAATTTTAATGTGGTCCTGTATCTATTTAGTTCACTGGGGCATAGAACCAAGGTTTAAAGTGGCAAGAGAATTTCAGGTTGCAGTTGATGCTTTTGAATGTGCAAAGCTTTAGAATTGTTCTAATTATCTAACCATGTATTTTCATATCATCAATATTAAAAAGATGGGAGAGAAGATAATAAAGAAACAAAAACATCTCTATAAGGACATATACTTTCAACACCCACACACAAGGAACACCCACCTATTTCTTTGTAGGTCTTCATTTCTACAGTTAAGTAACCTGTAGGTCTTCTAGACTAGAGGCCAAATTTCCCAAATTTTTATTATCAAGAAATGCTACCCATCTCAGCAAAAATTCTTTACCTGCAATATATTGCCTTACATTCCAAACCCAGTATATTTCTCATGGTTTCAATTAGATCTGAGTTAAATTGTATTATTTAAAGCAGCTTCCTGAATTTCTAATATCAAGGTGATGAGCAAAGTAAAATATAGAGTCACTGCAGCACTGCTGAAAAGATAAACCTTAAAAAAAATATTTTAAACTCCTTGGAAAAAAAGCACTGTTTGTAAAAAATATGTTGATATGTCTTGATTATTAACTACTTTGATACTTTTCATTTTGAAGAGCTAACAAAATCACAAAACTGGCTACTGTCTAATTTAGATGGAGTGCACATCTGGCCCTTAGTCCATGGGTCATTCATCCCTTTTCTGTCCAAACACACACAGCTTTTATATGTTCACCAGCTGCTGGTTTTGTTCAGTGTTTATCATGTGCTTCCATCCACTATGTCTCTTCTGAAGGTTTCACTTACTTATTTAATGAACTGTACCCTAACTATAGCTTGACTTCCTTGATGAAACCTTCTGAGTCCTGCTTCTAACTTCTTACAAATATTGCAATTACCCGATGCAATTCTTACTTTGCTGAGATGAGAGTTAGATTTCTCTACAGCAGGGCTTTTCAACCAGTGGTACGGGTACCACCTTCGGTACATTGGCACCTGGCAGGTGGTACGCGACCATCCTAGAAAAGTAGTGGGGGAGGGGAATGAGCTGAACCGGTGGCAGCATCGCACAAGCCTGAGCGAGAGATGGCTGGAGCTGCAGGGCTGTCAGGGCTCAGCGGAAGCGCCAGGATCAGCACCAGGCTCCAGCTGGAGCTCGGTGCTGATCCTGGTGCTTCTTCTGAGCCCAGAAGAATCCCCATCAGCTGGAATGTTGCAGCATCTCCAGGGTCTTGTGATTTACATTCAGATGCTTGGCAACTGATTCATATTTATGATGGTCACAGTGTCCCAGGGTCATGTGAAGTGACCAAAACCTGCTGCAACCACCCAGCAGACGGGGGGAATAAAAACCAAACACCCCCCACCCCACCCCTGCTGCCAATCCTCAACAGAAATGCTCACAACAATGAAAACCTTGGACAGGAGGAAGAGCGCCGCTGGGCGGGCAGGCAGGTGTCTTGCTTGGCTGTGGCTTGGGGGGCACCTTTTTCAGTGCCATTGTAACTCCAAACAGTCACTAAGCAAACTGTTGTAAGTCGAGGACTACCTGTACTTTATCACTTTTTTTGGGAGGGTCAAGTTTTTGACACCTTGCTAGGCGACTGGTGGTACTCGGATATTGCCATATCCTAAAAGTGGTACAATGGGTGAAAAGGTTGAAAAGCCCTGCTCTACAGTATGCCCTGTCCTAACTAAAATCTTTATCTTTATCTACCTGACATTAGTTTAATTGTTAAATAAAATCAAACAAGACCTGATCTAGATGTATTTCCATTTTGGGGGGCATAAACACAGCTCTCATATTAAACAGTGGTATTATTTAAGCATTTAGCAAATCTCCATGAAGAGAACCATGGAGAATGGGCTCCATTTCATTTCCTTTGTCTTGGACTGATGGAGAAAGTCTGCATAAAAACTGTAAGCATTTCAGGTTGATAGATTCCATGAAGATGTTCCCCATTAATATAGGTGGTTTCATGTTTAAAAAAATCACATTTGCCAAACATTTAAATAGGGTTTCAATCTCAATTTCAAATGGGCTAGGCACTTAAAACAAACAGGCAAATCACATATAAAAATGCATAAAAGTGCTGGGTCCATTTTCAATTTCACACATGAGTGCTAGGATAATACTATTAATCATATTTAACATAAGTGTATTAAACTGAATGTGTCCTGAATTCAGTCCCAGATTTCATCTATGTACTATGCATATATTAATAAAAAGGTAAATATACAGTAGTTTCTGTTGCTACACATACGCAGAGACGCACATTTTAAACTTATAGCTCTGTATAAATTCTTTATGAACCCAAATAGGCATCTTTTTCACCCTGTTTTTTTTTTAAAAAACAACCATTTCCTAAGGCGACTTACAGTAAATGATGAACAGATGTATATACAAAAAAAAAACCCCAATACAAATAATACCTATGTTTTATTAATGCACCTACATTAAAACCATTTCCAAAGCTTTAGGCAGCAGTCCTGTGCATATTTGCTCAAAATTCAGTCAAATGAAGATTAGTTAGAATTATTCCCAGGTAACTGAGCACAGGCTATGATGAGCAATTTACATAATCCAGGGTCTGATAAATTCTTCCTTTTAAAGATATTGGTTTATGCAGGCCCCAAAGCACACAATTACCTCCTGCCATTTCTCTCACTGAGAAAGCAGGAGCAAAAATACAAGTTCAGAAATTCACCAAACCCCCTGCAGATAAGCATTCTCCAGCCCCACCAAGGACCACATAGCAAAGGTCATCCTCTGTCTTTTCTCGTCCATCCTCAAACACAGCAATACACCATTAGCAATCCTTTGGGCGGGATAGTCACCTGTGGCTGAAAAAAGAAGTCTATCACCCAGAACATTTTCCTCCCAAAGGGATACTGATTTGCATAAACCTTAGACACACTGATGTTCCCTCCAGAAATAATTACAGTCATTTAGAAGGTAATGCATGTCTTGTAAATACATCTCAAACTCAAGAAGAAAATGATTAGGTAACCTGGCAGATCTGTTCAGTTAGTAGTCCAAGGGCTAACTGCCTAACTGAAGGACAACTTCAAATATTGTTTCTTTAGAGAAAAATCAAGCTTGGACTGGAGACAATCCTTTAAAGATCAGACACCTCCACATACAGGGATGACTGAAAATTCAAACAGTGGATTATACCAATATGAGTTTATTCATTTATTTTCTGCATTTTCATTCTGCGTTTCTCCACCATAAGCATGAAAAACAATGCACAGTCCAAAAGCTACATATAAAAAACAGTTTAAAAAAACCAGATGGAATGTGAAAAAGAATCAGCTTGCCTTCTATGGGTAGAGAATTGGTCATCTCTGATGCAGAAGTGGAGAAGAAGACCCTGCTATCTATGCTATAGAAGTAAGGACTGTAGAAAAGGGCTCCCAGCCCATAAACCCAGGGGAGAACTTCCGCAAAGCAGAAGTTGAAGCTGCTCTGTTTCATGAACAGTAGCCTCATCTGCACAAGTAGAAGAGGATCTTCCTAGACCTACATTATTAAACCAGGATGAAGTTGATGCTATACAGCAGGGGTCCTCAACCTTGGCAACTTTAAGATTTGTGG
Organism: Protobothrops mucrosquamatus; assembly: GCF_001527695.2. Classification (NCBI taxonomy): domain Eukaryota; kingdom Metazoa; phylum Chordata; class Lepidosauria; order Squamata; family Viperidae; genus Protobothrops; species Protobothrops mucrosquamatus. The sequence continues at coordinate 100,752 of NW_015388923.1, forward strand.
ACTTCAACTCCCAGAATTCCTCAGCCAGCTTTGCTGACTGAGGAATTCTGGGAGTTGAAGTCCACAAGCCTTAAAATTGCCAAGGTTGAGGATCCCTGCTATACAGTATATCATATATCAGATGTAAATAGAGCAAGGAGAAGGATAAAAAGTAATTAAATCAGCTCTTTTTGCCTACTAAGGATGGGAACCTAGTTGGAGAAGAAATGTCCATTCCTTGTTTAAAAAGTCCAAAACAGATCAGCAGGGTTACTTTTGTGTAAATAGCAATATATACACTCTTCACCCTGGTGAGTTAAATTAACTAATGGATTATTAATAATTCAGCTGTAGATCCTGTCTTTCTTCCATTACAAAATGTTGCAAATTGTTTTGTTACAATTACCCACAATAAAATCCTTACTTTTTAACCCTTGCAAAGAAATTGGGCTGAGAAAATGTGGATGGCTCAGTCACTCAAGGAATTCCCAAGACTGAGAGTGGTTAAAGCCCTGGTTAAAGCCCAATATGTTAACCAACACCACTGGGCTCCAACTTGTTATAAATTGTATTTAAAGTGTTATATGGTACAGTATTGTAGAGAGCTGCATACAACTAGATTATATTAAGCCAACCACTATGCTTTTAAGGAGATGCATCACTTAAGATTCTCTCCTACATCTGGACCATGAAACTTCAGGGGGATCTCTGATACACCTCTTAACATTCACTACCCCTAATGCCCAAGAGATCATCTGCCCTTTTCTTTTTTTGTTTAACTTGCAAAAGTTTCCTTTACTTCAGAAGAAAATTTAAAGAAAAATGCCAAGCTACAAAACAAAGTAACAGTATCTGCTGACATGCTCCGAAAACATTAAATGGGTCCTCTGGCCCAAAGCATTGGGAATCACCAGCCAACACAAGCATGCCAGATACATTTCAGCTGTATATAAATTAGTTCTGAGACTGGAAGGAAGCACTTTAAGAACATCATTGTTAGCCTATAAATAAATAATCTGAATACTTGTATTATGATTAATGCTTCCACTCCAGCTACCTGGAGGGCAAACTATACCAGGGTTAAAACTATTTCTGGGCTTTGGAATTGAGCTATTCTATGCAAGAATGGACTTCCTTTCAAAATTTTGGTAGCTACCAGGTGATAGAATTCAAAATACCAGAATGTTATATTTCTCATCTAAATCAGCAGCCCCAACCTTTTGGGGGCCAGGGGCCAGTTCCATGGAGAGAGGTTTTTCCACAGACCAGAGGGAGTGTGGTTTTGTGTGCTGCCTGCATCCCGCAGATGGGGCTTTGCTTTTTTGCACAGCCTAGTTTCTGGCATGCTGCGGCCTGGTGCCGAACCACAGACTGGGAGTTGGGGATCTTTGATCTAAATGATAAACCAAACACACAATGGTTCCATGGTGATCTAAGCAAGCAGCCTGGTGCATCTGGAGGGGAAGAATACTCAAGTGCAAATGCTGCTTGTGGATTTTAGTTCAGCATTTAACACAAATCCCTCAGCATCTGGTGAACAAACTGGGCCTATTAGGTTTTAATACTCCTTTATGTGATTGGATACTTGATTTCCTTATTGATAGGCCCCAGGTTGTGCAAGTTGGAAAGAAAGCTTCCAATTCCATCTCCTTGAGTACAGGTTTTCCACAGGGCTATGTCCTGAGTCCACTACTGTTCACCTTGATGACCCACGACTGCTGTGCCAAATCTGCTACGAATCACATCGTGAAGTATGCAGACGACACGGCAGTGGTGGGTCTTATCCGGGATGACAATGAAGATGCTTATAGGGAAATGGTGAAGGCTCTGGTGGACTGGTGCAATAAAAGTAACCTGGTTCTAAATGTTGATAAAACAAAGGAGATCATCGTAGATTTCAGAAAGAGCTGGCATAGTCATACTCCACTCAGCATCAAGGATGCAGCTGTAGAGGTGATCAACAGTATTAAGTCTCTGAGGGTGGAGATAACTAACAATCTGAATTGGTCTCTCCACGCGTCATCCTTAGTGAAGCGTGCAAACCAGCGTCTGCATTTCCTGTGTCGGATGAGGAGAGCACATCTTTCTCCTTCTGTCTTGGCCACTTTTTATAGAGGCACGATTGAAAGCATTTTAACAAACTGCATCACTGTCTGGTTTGGTGGCAGCAGAGCCTCAGACAGAAAGTCCATACAGAGACTGGTAAAGACAGCTGAGAAGATCATAAGAAGCTCACTTCCTGGTATTCAGGATGTTGCTTATAAGTGGTATGTGCTTAGAACTCAAAGCATTATTAGAGACCCCACACACCCACTTTGCGGTCTGTTTCTGTTGCTCCCCTCTGGGAGGAGGTTTCAAAGTATTTTTAGCAGGACTATCTGGTTCTGTAATAGCTTTGTTCCCTATGCCATCTATCTGGTAAACTCGCAAGATTCGTTTTTCTCGCCATGCACATGTATACATAACCCGAACTAGACTGTTGTTTCTCTGTGCCATATAATATATGTGGGTATATGCATAATTCTGTATTTATTTATTTTTGTCATATTTATGTAGTGTATATTAGAGGTGGTGACCCTTTGAGAGCTATATGCAACAATTTTTCATTTTAACATATGCCAATTAGTGTACATTCAAAGTGACAATAAAGTTATTATTCTGTTCTATTATTCTATTAGCCATAGATCTATTCAGAGATCTGAATTGAGAAAATTGGACCCCAGCGATGGTGAAGATAAATTGTAGCCTCTTGCAATTGGTACATGACTTATATGCCTCTAGCAAGGCAGCCAAAAAGACCCCTATCATTGCTTTAATAAAATATATGGCCATGTTATATGACTGCCTTTTATTTCAGCCACCTCCACTCCCCCTTGGATTAGCTTTTTACTTGCTAAATGGCCTGAAACTCTTCTTCAATAAACTACAAGTGTGTATTATGCAAATATATACCAAGCCATTTTTCTCTCTCTCATAAATGCTCCCTAATATATTTTATGGGTTGCAAATTATATCACTGCATGAGCATTCTAGGCCTTCAAAGTGGAAAAATGTGACATGGCTTTGCAGGCAATGAAGTCTTAGCTCTAAAAGCCCCAGTGGCTTGATCTGGTTCATTTTTATATAAGAAGTGGCCCCATCAACTTCATGATCAATTGCCCAGGGATATCATCTATAGAACTCTGCATTAGTGCTAAATTGTCAGTGTCATGTAAGTTTTATGGTAAAAGCTGAATTTCTCTTTGTTTTTTTGTGCCAAACACATGCTACAACCAACCTCTTCTCTCTCTCTCTCTCTCTCTCTCTCTCTCTCTCTCTCTCTCTCTCTCTCTCTCTCTCTCTCAATTTAATTTCTCCTTTCCAGTTGGGAATTTCCATCTCATAACTGATTTTTTTTATTGTTGTTCCAACTGTCATCTAAACTTGCATAGCAAACTATTTGCATTCTCCTACCTTGGGAAGGGAGAGAAGGTAAAAGAAAGCAAAGAGAAATGGACTACAAATAGCCACAATTTCAAATGGATAACCACACTCAAGGGTAATGGCACCTTGCAAGAGTTTCTAAGTACTGTACCACATGTTTGTGAATGTCTTCAGGATCTATTCAAAAGGAACAATGAATGACATGTGTCCTTTCAGTGGCAGTTCATAACACTGACATATGACAGTCCGTCTCTCCAGATCTTTTAAATGCTCTGTTCCAGACTTCCTATCAAGATGATTGCTGAATGGTAAGGACTTCTTTTTCCCTCACTGATGATTTGATGATTTCACTGGTTCTTTGGCAGTGCTGCTCCCTAACTTTGAACAGGAGCACTCAAGAATGACCCAAAATGAATTTTGGACAATCATGGACCCAGTTAGGAAGGGGGGTCTTGAAGATTCGCATTCCCTCTAGAAGTGATCTCAGTCACTACCCCTCTGGGTAGAACCAATTATAAAATCAAGTCCGCCAAAAGATTAAAACGGCTTTTATTGTAATTGATTCTAAAAGCAGAATCTTGCAAGTCTGATTGTGCTGAACCTCCTCCCCCTCCTATCATTCAGTGAATGAGGACGGTTTCTGTCTGAGCTTCTTCTGAATAGTATCTGCACATTCTGGACTTTAAAAATGCTTCGATCCTTTTTGCCTAGATAGCAGCTTCTGCACAAGCCCATCAAGGTCATCTTCCTTACTCCCTACACACACTTATTCAGCTAGCACAGAAAGCGTGGGAGATCGGCAGTCCATTAATTAAGCTTAGCCCTATGCCATGTAAGGCTTTATAGGTGATGACCAGCACCCTGAATTACTTATGCAAGTAATTCAGCAAGTTTTTGCTTTCACGGCACACAATCAGAAATCTATAAAAGGCAATCTAGCTGGTATTTTAAATTCATCTACTATATTTTAATTAAATTGTTTATGGCCAAATCCTTGGAGTAAATTCCACTGACCTCAAGAAGTTGGCTTCTGTGTAGGCAGGCAGAGTACTGCATATTGAATCAAATTAAATGTTTGATGAACAATGGGATATCAGATTTAAAAACAAACTTTTTAATAATTTAATAGTTTTAAGAGTGCAAATAGCAAATCTTCCATATTCATCTAAAAATGAAGAATGTGCATATTTTGTCTCTCCTGAGCAAATTTGTTTAACACTCATTTATTTAACTACAGTTATACTGAGGCTTATTTCTCCTTCTTTATTTACAATTTAAAATCAGAAATACAAATAGCCACGTAAAACCAAGCAGTTAAAACACTTGGTAAGATTTTGTTTCATGTTAACTGTTGCCTCAACTGCTACTACAATAAATTTGGCTACTATATAGATGGTTTCATAATCTGAGCTGAAAGTAAAAAGAGGATACAAAAATCATCAGGGGCATTTAATAAAAAGGGAAGATCTGATGTCCTTTCAATGGAAAAGGACACACTGTTTTTACATGTGGGAAGTTAACCCAGAGAAGGAAATATTAAAAAGGCAGGGAAAAATATTGTTCACCAAAAGGATTTTTAAAAGCATTTTTTGAAAAGCAGAAACCAAACCTGGCCTCATCTCTTTGCCCAGGGCAGTAGTTGGTCTTATACATATGCAGATGTGGAACCATCAGAAAGTTTGGAGCCAGGGATCTCAAGACAAAAGAAGCTCTTAAGAGTCATTAGCCCCATCACCTGGGAAGCAGGATATGATAATGGGATTAAACCACAGATATCAAAGCCTAGAAAAACACTCAGAAATAGCCTCAAAGTTCATGCCAC
>NW_015388923.1:106078-111127 GCF_001527695.2 Protobothrops mucrosquamatus
CCCCAATCACAGTTGGATTTTGCTCCTTCTGGTCCTTCCTAGCCGCAGAAAGGATCTGTTTAATTGGCAGAACCTGGAAAGCATGGGGGTTGGTCAGGGCACAGAACCTTTTGTAGGGAAAAGGGAGAGGCTGTGAAAATGAAATAGAATGAATGAAAGAATTGGATTTGGGCAATTAGCTGGTATGGCCCTGTAAGCAATAGCCCCGAGTGGGAGTGTCTATGTCTATAAAATGGACTAAAGGATTAGAAATCTGACTAGCCTGAGTTCATGAAATCTGGTTGTAAAATTGATTAGCAAATCCATCAAGCGCTAAGAGAAGGAGAAAGAGTAGGTAATCCTTAATCAATAAAAGCCACACCTAAACACCTAAGGCCTACAGAAATTGCTTAAGTTGTATATATGAAAATATGAAACGTAAAATAAAAATTAACACATCCTAAAAAAATTGAACATATTTAAGATATTATTATTTTACTTTATGCTTCACTTATTCTCTGCAATGCATTAAAGAATATAGATTCAAGGAAATAGCTTTACAACCTTAAATATTGGGATTATAATCTCAAATCTCCAAAGATATACGCAACTAATGCTCTCAAGAGTGTTAATGTGGATGGATTTCTTCCTGACAAGCAAAGTGCATGGGGAAGCCAGATTCACTTAACAACTATGTTACTAACTTAACACCTGCAATTATTCACTTAACAACTGAGGAACGAAAGGTCACAAAATGAGCAAAACTCACATAACTGTCTCACTTAGAAACAGAAATTTTGGGCTCAGTTGTGGTCCTAAGTCAAGGATTACCTGTAGTTAAAACATTAAAACATTAAAAAAAAAACTGGCACCAATTCATACTAACATACCATCATCTAATCTCCCAATGTTTAGGGGATTAAACACCAGTCCAAGGAAAGCTAACTTGCCAACATATCAGAGCTCCTTTTGTTTTTTTTCTTTTATTTGTTTGTTTATATCCCCACCTTTATTATTTTTATAAACAACTCAAGGCAGAGAACATATCTAATGCTCCTTTTTCCTCTTATTTTCCCAACAACCACCCTGTGAGTTGGAGAGTGACTGGTAAGTTGGCTTTCATGGCTAAGGCAGGAGTTGAACTCATGGTCTCTTGCTTTCTAATCTGGTGCTTTAACCACTAGACCAGGGGGTCAAACTTGCCGCATCATATGACGTATCGCGATGTATCATGATTTTTTTCGCATTGCAGGAGCTGGGGTGGGCGTGGCCTCCGCATGATGCAACCGGCCCACGAGCCGGCAGTTTGACACCCCTGCACTAGACCAAACTGGCTTCTTAAAGATCTTGAAAGATCTGACGTTTCAACATCTATTTTTGTTATGAGGAGGGCAGTATTGCAGTTCAGAAATTATCACTCAAATCTAATAAATGTCTAGTCATATATTAAGACTCCTTAACTACTTCTAGGCAGCATAATTATGTGACAAGCTACTAAGAATCTCATCCCACATATCATATCTTGGTATTTACTCATTCCAGCCAATCTATTTCTCACATACGCTACCTTTTTTCATTATTTATCTCTTAGTTGAAATACAAAAATTAAACTAGATTGGAACTATTGAAACTAGTTGTGTTTAAAACTCTGTGTTGTGCACAGCTGAATCTTTCATTTTCCTAACTTTCAAGAAGCAGCTTTTGGAGGGGGGAGCATCCACCTGCTCAATCTGTACACTAGAATGACTCCATGATGGTTTTTCATTTTAACAAATTCAGTCCTGCCTCACCCATCCAAGCATAGACAGTTTAAAAAAAACTAATTAATGGAATTAATACCTTTATTTCATGTAGTTTAGTCATGAATTAGAAAGAATAATTTCAAGATACTAAATATGTGTTTGGCTGATTAGGGTCACACAGGAAGCATGGCTCCCTCCTGTCACCTCTCCAAAAAGTTCCTCTAATTTGATGATAACTGTGCTTTACAGTTGTTTTCAAGTAGGAGGCAAAAAATATATCCTATGAGTTCCCATTGAGTCATAAACAAGAAATTCATGGCTAAGGTGAATGTCTGAAAAGTACTGGGACCCTCCTATATGAATCATAAACTGAATAATGAATCAGCTGCATAATGTGGCTAAAAAAAGGCAAGCATATTTTTAAAATGCATGAATGGAACTAGAATTTCCAAATCATGAGAAGCACTGGTTCTATTCCATTCTGCAGTGGACAGTCTCCACTTCATGTATGTTAGAATATTAAATTTAATAGCTGGAACAATAAAATGTACAATGGGCCAGAACATACAGTTGTAGTTGATTGTTGGAGAGTGCTGGCTCCTGCATGAGGCAATCTACACTGTGATTGGTTGCTGAGGGGGTAAGTGGGGAGTTTGCTGAGGGGGTAAGTGGGGAGTTTCCCTTTTTTCCCCACCTTTTTCTTCTGTGTGCTCTGAATGCTGTTTGGATTTACCTCATGATGTACCTGTGTTCCTGACTATTTTGTCTGTTGTAAATATAAATGTAAAATATATTTATTCATATAAAACTACAAGTTTGTGTCAGTGTCTCTGACTTTATTTGGACACTTGCTGCACAACTCCCTGATATGTCCAATTCTAGATATGACACTTAAAAAGGATTCAGACAAAAAGAACAAAAGAAATCAGCAAAGTGATCGACAAGGATGATTTGAAGACTCTTGATAAAAGAAAATGAGCAGTATGTGGCTTCTTGAATTTTTTTTCCCAATTTCTTTAAAACTTGACCATTTCTAGATCTATTGACCAGAAGGGGAATAGAGAATGGAGAAGTCGGCAACATTCCAAGCCACAAAAATGTATCAGGAAAATATTTATGGGGTTTTTTTCTCCACAATAGGATATGGCCTACTTTTCAACCTGATCTTTCAGTTTCTTCCCCTGGACTAAATTCGGCCCTATTCTCTTCAGTCTTTGGAAAGTTACCCAATCCTCTTTGTTTAATTTATTTTCAACATTCTGTTGGATTGGAAAAAATAACAACAGATCATGCAAGACATAACTTAATTCTTTCTAACTCTTTTAACAACAGTAGGCATAAGGGTATTCAGCATTTTCTTCTGATTGCTTGCGTATCTCTGAATATTGTCCCCTCATATGACACCTGCATGTGTTTCTGTGCACATATTCTACAAAAGCACCGGATTGGCTAAGTATCTACTATCCTTGGTCACAACTGAGGAGGATGGAATGGAACACTCAGCCATATTCTGAATTGCTACCCAACCACCTCTACCCCAGGGGTACATTGGAAGATATTTTTTCTGAATTTGTTTTCTCCCAAACCCCCAGACCTAACCAGCCCTTTTCCAAACTGAATTGTTATTTTGCTAGCTTCTCCCCCCAAAAAAATGGAGTAATTTGGTTCAATTTTGTTGTGTTTTCACAATTATCCTACTAATGGACAGACAAATAGACAGGCAAGCCTTTTCCATAATTCCTTTTCAATTTTTTTTTTGCGGGGGTGAAGGGTATATGATGCCCCTCTTCCAAATATCTGCAAGGGAACCTACAAAAGAGGCTCTATTTTTTTCTCTATCATAGAGAACAGGACATAGAATAATGGACTTAAGTCACAGGAAGTACATCCTGTGAATTAAAAAAACCCTAACATTTGTTCAACAGTGGAACCAATTTCTAAGGGAGGCAGGGGATCATCATTGCTTGATATGTTGGAACAAGACCTTAATTTGTATTTCTGCACTGGGACCTTGGTTCTCACGGGACAGAGAATTGTTTAGACCAGCGGCTCTCAACCTTTTCTATATCCCTCACCCCTAGAATGCTTCTGATATATTCTCACACCCCTTACAAAAGTTCAAAATAACAGCAATGAATTATGCATATACACTATAATTTTGAAAACCCAAGTTTTCACACCCCCTGGAATATCATCTTGCACCCTCAGGGATGCGAGCACCCCTGGTTAGGAACCCCTGGTTTAGACTATCAGAAAATCTCCACTTCCCCCCTCCCATTCTTGAGGCAACTTAGAATGAGCAAGATGGCTTCAGCCAGGTTCGTTTTAGAGTTGACACAATTACTTCTGAGTAATGAGCCAATTTGGTATAGTGATTAAGATGCTGAACAAGAATTCTAGTTGCCAGCTGGTGACTTTGGGCCAGTCACTCTCTCTCAGTCCATGTCCCCTAATAAGGTGATTGTTGTGGGAGAAATAAAGATGTGGGAGTTTTATGTGTACTACTTTGACTTTATAAAACAGAGGTGGCATTGCATAAATCTAATAAACATTGTATGACAGAACTGTCCAGGAGTGTAGATCGCTTATTTCTAAAAAGGGGTTGGTTCCTATGAGATAGCTTTGAATATATTCAAGTATATTCAAGAAAACCTCCAGATTCCTGTAGAGAGTTAGTCTTGCACTACCAGCCTATCCTCCTCCTATCTGGAGGTAAAATAGCATGGTCTAAGTATCTAATCCCATGTTTCTACAAAAATCAAGGCAGTGGTTTTCATATATTCTAACAGGAATTTCAGATTCTACTTTTCTGGGAGCCTATCATGTTTGCCATCAACTACTTCACAGGCATTCTAATTTGAGCAATACATGATATTCTTCAACAGATATCCATCTATTTTCTGCTGAATTATCTGAGAGTCCAGCCTAAAACTCATGCCATAGTCTTCTTGTGATAAGAGAAATATCCAGGTTGTCCAGTTCCTCTTCTCAAACTTTCACTTCATAAAGAAAGTATGGGTTCTTCCTTCCACTGCATTTTATTTCAGTTCCACTCCAATACAGACTAGAAAAAACTCTGCCAACTAAGAAGTATGTCCTATATTTATGGATCCCCTGGAATGAGATTTGCTCAAATACACACCTCATATTCTGAAATGATGAAGGACAAGCCAGTGTCTTACATGGGTGACAGCAGGGTAATATTTAAATTGATAAAAATTCTATGTAGGCCAGGCATATGGTATTTACAGTGCTGTAAATGCAAAACTAAGAAAGTTTGATCTTCAAAATTCTCCAATTGTAGGTAAGCTTCAGCATTTATAATCAT
>NW_015388923.1:111181-146487 GCF_001527695.2 Protobothrops mucrosquamatus
CTCAAATACACACCTCATATTCTGAAATGATGAAGGACAAGCCAGTGTCTTACATGGGTGACAGCAGGGTAATATTTAAATTGATAAAAATTCTATGTAGGCCAGGCATATGGTATTTACAGTGCTGTAAATGCAAAACTAAGAAAGTTTGATCTTCAAAATTCTCCAATTGTAGGTAAGCTTCAGCATTTATAATCATGATAGCAGTCGAGAATGTGAAGCTCATCATTCTGAGACTGCATTAAGGCACACTGAAATTAAAAGAATGAAAAGCCAGGAAGGTTATAGTAAGTGATCTTTGTTGGGTACTGAGATGGAAGTGGTTAATTTGTGGCTAAAGAATGCTCATAATTTCAGGGCAAATTTCCAAAAGGACATTCAGCAAATCATCAGGATGATTAAGAACAGCAATCCAAGATTTGCTATTTTCTTGATTTGGCTATATGACAGTATTGAAGAAGCTGCTATTAACATGATCTACTATATTTGAATGTGCAGGACTCTTTGAAGATTAAAGATTTGGGGTGGGGTGGGAAGGATTCCTATAATGTTACACAGTTCTAAACAGTGCACTGCAAAAAGATATTGTAAAGCCTCAAAAGGCATAGGAACAGGCAATTAAAATTATTTGGAGGCCAGAGCAACTTACATATCCATGAATGTATACAGCATTTGAGACTATGGGGTTTGGAAAGAAAAAATAATGGGATGCATGATATCTCAGCCTGGAAAATATGAAGAAAAAGAGGCATTCCCTCATCCTCTTTCTTTCCCAGCATTAAGGACTTGAGATCCCCGCTGAATCTCAATACCCAGGAAATTTAAGAGCAATAAAAATAAATACTTCTCCACTTGATGCATAAACTATGGAATTGATTGCCAGCAGATGCCAACAAAGACCACCCCTTCAGGGGGTTTTGAAAGAGAGCCTCAACTTGAAAGAGACTTTATCTTAAATCCAGAGCAGCTGTAGGATAACAGAAGAAAAGGGCTCTTTGCCTTGTCTCCTACTTGAAAGATTTCAGGATACATTGGCCTGGCAATTCTGTCCCCTAGAAGAGTGGACCAGATGGGCCTTTAATATCATGCAGTGTTATTTTAATATTCTTAGGAGAGACAGGAGAAGCAATATGAGTGGTTCATGTACGAATCAGGAATTATAGAAATAACTGTTATGGGAAAATAGACAGGTTTGAAGGAGGATGTATTCTAACCACATTCCTTGGCTGGATTGGACTTCTCTAGATCTGTGTTTTAATATATTCACTGAAGTCGTTTCTTGTTAAGTAACCACAACCTGATTTACTATGGAACATCTGCAATATGAGAAAGTAACTTACTTCTGTAGTAAGGTGCTTTCAAATCTCCTAGCTCACCTCTGCCTGACTCATTCCCTATTTGCTCTTGTCGTCCTTCTTGCCCTCCAAAATTCTGCTGACCTGGTTTCTACAGTGCTAAAGTGCCCTTATTTTGCATAGAAACACTGGCTCATCATTTTTCAAGGCCAGCAAACATGTCCAAGATTGGCTTCATGTCTCAGAACAGAGTTTGCCCAGGGCTGTGGAACTGAGATCTTCAGAGCTTTTTCTCCATCCATGGAAAAATATAGGAAAAACTGACAATCCATAAGCCAAAATTGACCTTTTAAAGCAACCCCTCTTATCTTCCAAGAATAAAAACTTACCATTTCTTATTTACAGAAATGGGAGTAAATTCACAGTTAGTGAAAATGCCTGTTTCAATATTAAGTTTTTGATGACATTTTAATTCTTTTCCATTTAATTACAAGATTTTTTGAAAAGTCACCAGTGCAATCCAAAATATACAAAGGCCAGTTACAATATTAAAACTCTATTTCAGGATACTTAATCATTTTGTTCATTATCATTTTCTCTAGTTCCACTAATAAAGTCTCTTTCAAGCTGAGCTTAACCCCTAATGATTTGATGAATCCATCCATAGAATTTTCTTAGTAACCATACCAAAGTATACTGCCTTCTCTCAGAATACTTTTTCAGCTTCCCATGCTATATACTTGGGATTCTTTGTCAGCCTCCCATCCAATTTCTAATCAAGTCTGACATTGCTTTGCTTCCACCTGTGAAGCCTCTTGCTTTGAGCAATCCTTGTAGATAAGGTTTTGCCCTATGGGGATAATATTCTATACTTACAAACATGATCACTTTGAGGGATTCTGAAATGCTGCATTCTGGCTATAAAGGTCAGGCTATAATTTGCATTGCCTTTGTGAGCCTTATGTAACATTTCTAAGGGTTTATAATGGAGTATCCAACCTTGGCATCTTTAAGACTTGTGGACTTCAACTCCCTGAATTCTCCAGCAAGCATAGAGAATGAAGTTCACAAATCTTAAAGTTGCCAAAGCTGGGCATCACTGGTTTATAACCTGCAACCTTCACTAACTATTGGAAGTCAAAATTGGCCAAATGTCTCACTTTCCGGGATGCCCAGTAGATATGGCCCTACCAGCTGCATGTTCAGTTTCAATGTAAGAGAGAACTTTGCAAAGAGAGATTAATGTGCAGGAAATACCTCCACAAGAGTAGAAAAACTGCAAGAAGCTCAAGTCTTACATCTAAAGTAATACAAAAGGAATTTAAAATCTCCTGTCCTTAACTATGATAAATTAGCAGAATCTACTTCAATTGAAAAATTAATATTGGAAAGAAGGAATGTACAGACATATGGCCAAGGCTGTAGCCACTACCCTGACTTTTTTTTTAACCCTACCTTGAGGACGCTTCTGGTGCAGACATATTAAGGCATTTGTTCCTTTCTTTTTTTTAAGGTATTAGGGGTCTTTTCACAACCCTTTTATCTCTATTGTTTTCCTCACTGTCAAAACTTAGATTGATATTTAAAGAACCTTTTAAAGAAAAGAACCTCTTTTTTGTTTGTTGATTTGGTGAAAAAACTATAAAGCATCCTTTGCTGAAAATCATAAATCATGGCTCCCCACTCCTATCCCTATCCTGCTGGGAGTTTCCCCTAGCCTGATATAGCTACCCTAATTCTTAGCCACAATGACTTTCTCCAATCAAGGAAAATACCAGGTTAAGGAAGACTGGCATATCAAATCACACACTACAAATTGTAAATTACATTTAATAGTATGTAATATGTTGTAATAGTATGTAGTACACATGATATTCTATTTTATTATGCTATCAAAACTCTCAGGATTTCTGCAAAAATTGCAAGCCTATTTTACAAAGTTGTGGGACAGTGAAACAATTTTTGTTAATGACCATAAAAAGCAAAGACCTATTTCATTTCACATAATTCTCAGAACTACCACATAACACCCTTCTCCCAATTGACATGAATCTCCAAGATTAAAAAAAATACTTCTGAACAAGCATGGATGCCAAAAACACTTAAAGATTTTAACGTTATTTAATGTTTATTTTTTGGTGTGGCATATGAATATGGAAACATCAAAAGAAGAAGAAAGTTAAGGTTGGATAATAAGGCAGAATAAATTCTCTTGACACACTTGGGGGTGTCCATTTCTGCGCAGAACCAAGCTGATGGACCAATGAACTTGAGAAGAAGGATTCTATTTACAATATAGCATATTCCTGGGCAGATAATCCTGTTTGTAACAATACAGCTTGATACTCTTGAATATCTTACACCAGACTATGGCTATGCTTATAGGACAGACTGAACCAAAATTAGCCAAATACATTTCAGCAGAATGCTTTGTCATCTGGTGGATTCTGAGTGACATATACAGCCATAATTGGGTTAATGGAATAAAGATGATTCAGGTGGTCATTGATAAGGATGTTGAAGGAGCATAGTTATTCTGGAGGGTTTCCCTGCATCCTCTTTTCTTCACATCAAATATCCATTCTTTTGCCTGACTTTTAGAGTTTACTGTAGTGTCTATTCTTTTCAAGGCTACTGCAACTCAAAAGAGACCCCTGCTGGATTGCTTACAAAACTATTCTCAACTCCAGTCAAACAATTTACACTTCCATTCAAACTTTTCACAGCTTTTGCAGATAAACTCCCCAACATCAATAGTTCATGGTTTTCCAGGGTAGGCAGGTAAAGAAATAAAGTTGACTTCAGTGTCAAAAATAACCCCTAATGTCCAGAGGTTTTGAGGGAAGGACAAGACCCCTATTTGATGGTAGGAAAAACATTTATTAGGTATATCTTTAGTTTTCTGGGAATGGCAATATCAGGAATGGTTCCATAGGTGGAACCTCTAGAAAGCTTTGAAGCTCTTCAGATAGATTAGCCTTCCACCATTTCTACCAACTCAGATATTTTCTGTACAAACTTGTTTTGCATCCATAGGTGTTCAACCCCAACATATCTTTTCATGATGATGAATTTGGAACAATTACTCTTTTTCAGACTTTCCTTAGAATAACCCCTGAGCACAGTCACACAGCCTGAAAGACTTTCCAAACCTATTTTACAGGTGGCATCAGGCTTCTATTTAAGGGGGGGGAGTTATAATTTATCCCCAATATAATTCTAGGTACTTCAGATAACTCACAATCAGTCTGAGTTCTGTATATCTATGTATGGATTTTTAAAAATAAATCTTAGCATTTCAGGGTTCATCAACACACCATAATTATCGAGTGGTACAAAGCGGGGTGATTATAGGTAATCCAATTAAGGAATCCGAAATGGGTAATCCTTTGCATTGAACTCAGCCTGACCAAAGGTCAAGACTCGATCGTTTACCTTTACTCAACTTTACCCAACTTATCGGAGCTTCTCGTGATGTTTTCTTTCCCACCGAGAAGCCAAATCTTCAGGCGGATTATACTAACAGGAAAGGGCGAGCTCCGAAGTAGCGCGGCAAAACCCAAAGCAGTTTCATCCACTTCAGCCGCCGCCCGACTGCGCGCCGGCGAAGGCTGCGCTCCCTTCCCGCAAGCCGGGCTTCCACGCGTCCCGGGCGCACCCAAACGAGGTGCCCCGCCGTCGGGGTTACGCGCCTTTGCTCACCTGTCGATGCTGATCACGCAGAGAGTCATGATCGAGGCGGTACAGCACATCACGTCCATGGCGATGAAGACGTTGCAGAAGACGCTGCCGAAGATCCACTCGCCGCCGATGAGGTCGGTCACGCTGACAAAGGGCATGACGGCCACGGCCACCGACAGGTCGGCCAAGGCCAGCGAGACGATGAGATAATTGGAGGGCTGGCGGAGCTTCTTCACGAAGCAGACCGAGATCACCACTAGGCAGTTGCCCGCGATGGTCAGCAACGTGATGAGCGTCAGGGCGGCTCCGATCACCACTTTCTCCACGTTGCCGTAGTTCAGGATCTGCTCGCCGCAGTGCGTGTCGTTCCCGGCGTCGCCGAAGCCCGGGCTGAGCGCGCTGAGACTGCCGGTGCTGGTCCCGCCGCCGCCTACGCCGCCACCCTCGCCTCCACCTCCGGGGCCGGCGGTAACCCCTTGCAGAAGTTTCCCGCCTATCCCTAATCGGGGCGGATTCAACGAGCCAGAAATCATCCCGGCACCGCCGGTGCCGCCCAACGGCCGGGGAGGTTCCGGCGCGAAGGAGTCCAGGGTGCTGCTAGCCAAGACGGGGCAGCTGCTGGTGCCGTTGCAGACGAAGACCATATTGAGGAGGGCTACCCAGGAAGCCCACTGCCGCCACCCTGCATGCCCGCCTCTCCACGCCGCGGTGGCGGCGGCTCCCAGCGCTCCGGCGTCCCCGGGCTGCTCCCGCCCACGGAGCTAGCCGCTCGCTCGGCCGCCGAAGCTGCGCCTCTGCCCAGTTCACCTGGGGCCGGAGAGCGAGCCGCGCGCAGAGGGAAGCGCCACTTCGCCGCCGCCGAGGGCTCTGGCATAGTCTGCGGGGCTCCCTCCGGCGGGCGGCGGCGCGGGGGCAGAGCTGGGCGCTCGCCGAGGAGATCCGCCTCCACAGGGGGCAGTGCGAGCTCGGCTTCAGCCCAGCTTCTTTGCCCGAGCGCCGGGGGCCAGCTCGGCTCTAGCAGGACCTCGCTGCGCAGCCGGCACGGGCGCTCGCTCGACTGAATTCGACGGCGACGGCCGGAATCCGAAGTCGTGCCAGAAATCGGGAACTTTGCAGAGTGCACGAGCGCTCTTGCGGGCAGCCGCTCGACGCAGGCGTTGGGGGTGGGGGCGCTCCCGGATGGAGACTATTTGGAGACGTATCTCACCTCCAGATAGACCCCGAATCGGGGTGCCGTTTCTGTTCTTGAGCGCATCGAGCGTGCGCTTCAAAACTCTGGAGCACCACTAGAGGGTTGCAAACAGATCTGAAAACCTGCCCTTCTTTGCTGCCCTCCGCTAACCGTGCGGATCTTGGCAGCCTCCTACGGGAGTCCTGGTCTTCCAGGTGCTTGATACCATTTTTTTTAACCTTCCTAGAATCGGTGGTTAACAAATAGTGCATCCCGCACAGCTGGGCTTTCTGATGTCACAGGCAGCAGAGGAGCGGTGCGGTCTCGCAGTTTGAACGCGGGAGTTCAAGCCGGCAGTTTGTGGTTTCCTTGGCTTCATTTCTCTACCCACCCAGCCACACCTGCGGGTGGGAAAAGTACCCCCGTTGCTCTTAACTTTAGGTAAGGCGCGACTGGCCATTTTTAGGCGTTTTCTCCCAGCCCGTCCTGTTCTCCTCCAATGTGGTCACTTGGATACGTTTCTTTAAATAGCGATCTCCTACTGGGGATTTCCAGTCCCTTCCTCCGGGTCTTCCCTTATTCTTGGAGCTGCCACTGCAGTGCAGAGATGCTGGGCATTAAAAAAAAAAAGTTTATAACGAAAGAAGTTGAACAGATTGATAGACCTATCTGGGAAAAGAGCATTCTGCCTGAAATAAAAAAAATCATTTAGGAGATCAACCGACCAATGTTAAAATAACAATTAAAGACTTGTGTTGGTACTTCAGGAGATAGCTAGACTCCTGTTTTAAAAAAACAGGATAGTGGGGGGGATTCACATTTGCCTTCATTCGTGAAAAATACACAGTCCAGATGGAGTTATATTGCAAAATGCCTGCTTTCAGTATGTTTCAGCAAGCTTCCCTTCCCATGCCCCACTTAACAGATAAAATTAGGGGGGGGGGAATTGCCATAAGAGATGGAGAGTCCTAAATTTTAAAAAAGTAGGGAAAATGAAATATCCTGGTTGACAGGCCCATTCTATTCGTGGTAGGTATGTGTCAAAATGGATGTATGCCTAGAGATTGAGCATGGAAAGGATGATCCCACAGCACTCTAAAGCTGCCAAAGGGAACTTGGTCAATGACAACACCAATGAGGCCTTAGAGATTGTATAGGAGGATTTATGTCAAAAGAAGGAAAACACCACTTGAACAGCAGAACAACTAAAAACAATTTTGAATTGAGTTTACAGTGGGATGGGGCCCTCCAAAACAGTCAGCAAAGTGTTTGCATGCTACTGTGAAGGTGCACCCATCACCCAGCCATTACTGGACTGTGAAGGTTTGATATGTTACTGATAATCAGCCTAAAAATTGGTTGGATGCCAGCATAAATTTGGTAATGTGGAAATTATCTGACCTGAGTGCCTGATAAGATTTGAGGCATGCACTGATGATATTTTGCTCTGAACAGTTTTTTCTTCCTCACGAAAAGCAAGTCAACCTTGCAAGCTCAGGTTCAAGGATTGTTGAATGCAATATCTAATGGAGAATGAGTGAAAGATCAAACCAAGCCTACTTCATGACAGTAGAATCAACTCACACACCAATGCATTGTCCAATCATCTCTCTGGTCATTGTATATTCCCAACCTTTTCTATACGCCGCACCCCTAGAACACTTCTGATATATTCTCGCACACCTTACAAAAGTTCGAAATAACGGCAACGAATTATGCATATACACTATAATTTTGGAATTTCTAAACCCAAGTTTTCGCACCTCCTGGAATATCATCTCGCACCGCCAATTGAGAACCCCTGGTATATACCAATAGCAATAGCACTTAGATTTATATACCACTTCATAGTGCTTTACAGCCCTTTCTAAGTGGTTTACAGAGTCAACATATTGCCCCCAACAATCTGGCTCCTCATTTTATTGACCTTGAAAGGATGGAAGGCTAAGTCAACCTTGAGCTGGTCAGGATCGAACTTCTGGTAGTGGGAATGCAATTAGCTTGCAATACTGCATTCTAACCACTGCACCATCACGGCTCTTATCACCATATTGCTGATGCTTATAGACACAGTGGTACCTAACCACAATATAGCCTGCCATTCATGCACACACACTACACAGCAGATTTCCACTATCTTTTTCGGTTCCATAGCAGGCAAAAATCCAATGAATTTCTCTTCATAGGAAGAGAACCCAACTGCTGTCAAACAAAAGACATTTTGCAGTGTTCCTATCTATTTCATCACAAAAAAATCCACAGATAATTAGTGGAAAAATAAAGTAAGGCACACTGCTTACACAATAAAAGCCTGATCTGAGAGGACTCCAAATCTCTCTGTGAAGAAAAACCTTCACTCCCTTCTACTGATTACAGAGTTGAAGTCAAGAGATCAGCAGGAAGAGTAGTTAATGAAAGAGCTCCAAAGATTAGACCAAAAGAGATTGAAATTGGAATGTGTGACTTTTATGTTCCCTAAAGGGTTTGCTCATTAGGCCCAGGAAATTGGATTAGCAATAGGGCTGCTTGTTTGATTTCATTTCATTTCATTTTATCATTTGGGTGTTTTCTCAGCCATAGGACTGTGCTAAAGCTTTGTTAAAGGATGTTCTATCAGTTGCATAGAAGATTTAAAATTTTTTTGGAATTACTCAAGAGCAACACTTATGTTAACCTCTTAAGTAGTTGCCTGTAGTAGTAGTGTTTGCGGTAGTGGGGGGGAGGAGGAGGGGAAGGGCAGGACAAAAAAGTTAAGATGGCCACAACCATGTGATCAAAGTCCACCCTTTTAAGCATATGTCATGCATATTAAAATGGGCCAATTGCATAATTGTGGCAGCCCTCTTGACTGTTTTGACTCCCCCTACAGACACTCCTGTTTTGTAGATAGGTCCTGTCAAGCCATTCTGAATGGTTAATGAAAATGCTTATGTCACCATCATACCCTTACCCAATCCCATCAAATTCTTTAACCAGAATCTGTGCTTCTTGAAGACCAAACAGTTTCATTAGAACATAATCCAGTTCTATTAAACAAAAGGTGCCCCTTGCGGTATCAGATGATTGCAGATCATCAGATACTTCATTGAGTGTAGATCAGTGTTTCTCAATCCTAACAACTTCAGAATGTATGGACTTCAATTCCCAGAATTCCCCAGCGAACATTCTAGAGTTGAAGTCCACCTGTCTTAAATTCACTGAAGTTACAAAATACTGGTGTAGATAAAGTGTCATATGTAATTCAGCTGTTTAAAAGTTGGTAGGTTAGATGGTATATTCATCACCATACCATGTGCCTTGGAGCATGGAGGTGACCAGGACTTAATTGTCTTACATATTTTCATAAAATGAAGTAACAAGAAATTACGATAATATTATTGCACTCCTTTTAGATTAGAATGTGACTTACTGATATGTGTCAGCATCAGGATCTGTAGAGTGAAGAACTAAAAAAATACTACTACAGTACTAACTGGAGGGAAAAGACCAAAAACTGGGGATTTGAGGCCATAAGGGCAAAAATAAAATAAAATTGGAAGGGGAGACGTGGCAAGTCCATTGTAAGAAAAATCCTTCTTCTGGGTGGTCTGGAAAAGCATTTTTAGACACAAAACATATTTCCATCTTTCCTTTTAGCAGAGCTAGAACTGAGTATTTTTGAGGAAGGCGTGTTAGATTTTATATAACGGTTTCACTGGAGGATTTGGTTACTGTTTCTTTTTCTTTTTCACTTTGCTGGTCATTGACCATATTAAATACATTTACTTTGAATTTGAAGAAAAGGGCTTCCTTCTCAAATCCTTCTTCTGAGTCTTTCAAAAAATGCACTGTTCTGGATCCAGACAGAACACCGGCTGGGTGTTTCATCCGAAGCAGACAGATCACTCAATAGAAACAATTTTTAAACAGATAAATGTTTTATTCCAGAAGAAATACCTGGGTCCATGAGGCTGCTCCTGGCTTAACATCTCTCTGTTCGTTCCCATAGGTAAATTTATGTTGGATTTTCCCCTCTTCTCCCAAGCGTCACATGGTTGGGTGATTGTGGGATTTCCAGCCATGTGGCTAGATGTGATGCCCAAAGAACAAAGGACTACCCAGAGGCTAGTGTCCAGGGGTCCTCTCAATGCCCTCTGGAAGCTCCTCCCCCTGACCTATCACTAACGTTAGGGTTACATAGAGCTGGGTTACATAGAGCTATACGAGGTTACATGGATCTATGTGATCCAGAATATGCACCATTGTCTCAAGTCCTGGAAGAAAGACAGGAAATGACAGAATAGCCCTTAACTCTACCACTGCTATATCACTATAGAGATTGCTTTCCATCCTAGTGAACTGCACTAGGCTGGAGTGCAGATAAGCCCAGCAAATTTCTTATCCTCTTATTAACACAGTGCTGGTTAATGAATTTGACTTATTGTTGAAGGCTGCATGTTTCATTTATTCTGCATGGATTGTCCTAAAGAGCTGATTTATGCATCCCATTAATTTCTTTCCCTTCTATTTGGGTCTGAAGCAAAAAGTGTTGGTTGACATAAAATAACCCATTCCAAATACCCATCAGTCACAGAAAATAACCAACCAAAGATCAACACATCATTTGCATCTTGTATGATGCTACAGATTCATTTTCCTTGGCCCTAACTCAGGTCTTCACATTCATTAATTGAATCTAGTGACAATCTCAATGTGATCAGGAGAGCTAAGGGATGGAGCAGCAAGTCAAATGCCCAAATAAAAAGAGGAATATATACATTCTAGCTAGACCAGTTTTTCTCAATTTGGCTCCCTTCAGGTCCTGTATGGATGCATGACTAATTCTGGGAGTTACTGTTCCAAAGCATATACACAAAGTAGGAGTCTGTACCTCCTAATTTAGTATAAATCCTCTCCCATTAAACATCAAAGTAGAAAGTTCCCAAAGCTGGTCAAGTTAATATTTGAAACCCAAAATTCTATAACAAGTGGCACCAATGATCTCTCTTCTTTGGACAGGTGCTTTGATTTGAATCCTGATTCCAGGAATCCAAATGGAACAATAAGACAATAAATATCTAACCTTTTTTTGGCCATCCTCAGCTTGACTCCTTGTTATGTAAGGCTGAGCCAATTTTCTAAGAGGCCATGCTTTTCTGTTTCTATAGAACTATATAGGTTGTATTGATGAGTAAGGAAGGAAGATGGAGGCAGGCATTGTTTGCTACAAAAGAATGTTCATTAGTCACTAACTCCAAACCCAGAAAATCTATGCTGGAGGCTTTCTGTATGTTTCTTAGCCAGACCAAAAACTTCATCTCTCTTTGAAAATGCTTAAGCTACACCTTTATTCCCCCAAACCTGGCATTCAGAGGCCATGAGTCATTCTTAGCTAGTCCTTATTGCACAAAGGAAAACTTAATAACCTTCCATGAACCAGACAGTTATGGATGCTGAGTTGAAATAAGTCAGACTGTGGCTTGTTGGTATTTGATATATTGTATGAATCCATCCACTGTAAATTCCAAAGCATAATTAATAGTTTCACACAGTGCTTGGCATACTTTTCAAGATGAGTTGATTGCATGCTTTTCTACTATCCTGCAGGCACCATCACCATGTCACTACTATCAAGTAAATAGCTGAAATCTTATGACATTTGGTACTCATGAGATTTTGGTCATTTAAAAAATAATAATCTAGGAGTTTTTTGAACCTCCCTAAGTATTTGCTCAGTGTTTTGGGTACTGTTATAACCACAGATACAACATTGCTGATTCCTAGTTTAGTATGTTGTGTGAACCCAAAAATTATGGTTCATTAAATTAATACGATTAAGCATACATAGCTTAGCACACTATGTTATCCCTAGATAATGATTTGTTGGCCTTGTCTTGAAATATCATGTAAAAGTTAAAGATTAAATGCCCGCAAAATTGAAAATCCCCTTCACTGCCTTCCTAATAACAATTAATCCCACTTTCCCACCATATTTCCAAAATTTGTAACCCTACCACTTCAAGTTTTGCAAGGCTTTATAAACATTAATTTGTTTATTAATCCTGCAAATTTATGAAATGCTTCTCAAATGATGGATCTTAGCATATAAACCCAACTGCACTTTACAATGCTAGAAAAGAGAATGCCCTTCACAATCTTAGGAAAAAAATGTCTATTTTTTCCAAGGAAAGCTGTTCTCTTTCTCATACCAAATGTAGCTCCCAGGAGTGAAAACATTTACCATCTCCTGTTCTTTCCTACATTCTTTCTACAAAGTATAATCACTATAAACAGGCTGGAATTAAGTGCTGGGAGTAAGCTTGGACTTACTATATGTTTCTTTCTTTATCTTCACTGAGGCAGTTCTTATAAAGCAGCACAAATTATGTCCAGAAGCAACTGAATGTGGCAGAGAAAATGGAAAGAGACATGTCCTCTTTATCTGGATGATGTCTCTTTGGAAATGGAAGGGAAAATGAATAATTAAACCCAAGAATAAAACAGTACACAAACCTCTGAATTTTTTAATTCTATCGATATATGGTTAAATTTATTTAACTCTGAAGTATTTTCAAATAAACTTGGAAAATTGAGATGGTATGGTAACAAAAATGTGTGTGGCTGAATTGACCTTGTACACAAAAAGTTCATTAGAAGTCTTGTAAAAAGAATTTATTGATTTTAGAAATACTTTTAAAAAAATGTTTATTGTGTAAAAAGGGATGAAAAAAGTGTCTTCCTCTTTAAGTTTAAAGAATCTGAAAGAATATCGTGAATTTTGTTAATATAAATGGTGATAGTTTATAAAGACTCTTAAGTGCAAACAGAAATATATATTATTTCCACAGCAAGGAAGAAAAAGTAGAAATGGTTAAATTGATTGCTTTATTCAAAGTTTTTTATTTGGAATTTTATTTATTTATTTTTATTTTGTGCTTGTGATGAAAAAATGAAACTTTGATTAGATAGATTTGTTGTCATAGAATTGGCTAGTACATATTAATGTGTAAAAGTAAAAGGTTGAGGCTGTAATATTGTTATTTTTTTCTGTGCTAAAAAGAGTTGAAAGTCAATGCTTTTCTTTCCTTTTTCCCCTTTTACTTTACATTTTCTTTCTCCTTCCCTTTCCCCTTCCCTCAGTTTCTCATTATTTTTATTTTCCTTTATATTTTATATTTTGATAAAAACTTGAAACAGGAGAAAAAAAAGAAGTCTTATAAAAGAACAACCCTATTCAATGTTTACATGGAATTGAATCCTGTAGTTTCTTGGATGCCAAGTAGGCTTCTTCAGTTAGAAAACCTTTCCAACATGAGCAAGATGATAATTGAGCAGATGCTGCTGCTGTTGCAAGAGATAGAATTAAAAATAATGATTTTTGTCTCCTTTCAGCCCCTCCCTCTCATTCTAGAAATGTTTTGGTATTGTAGAAAACAGAAAGCAGAACCAATAAAAACCATCTCCCTCTTTCTACAGATCTAAGCTTTTCAACTCTTTGCAAGTAGGGATGGACTGAAGTTGCCTGCCACTGTGTTCACCAAGTTATCTGAACATAAGATTGTAGTTGAAGGATTTATAACTGAGAATTATAATTTCAATTAACTTGATACAAGGAGAAGAATTCAGTTGTTTGTATTTCAAATTACCATGTTTAGAGATCAAGTTGGGGTTTCACAAGCTGAAGGAAGCCAAGGGCATCAGGCTGAAGGGAATCACAGAGGTGGAAGTTAGCTTAGAAGATACCTACTCCAATTCCTTGCTCAGCACAGGTTGCATTAGAGAATCTTTGACGGATGAACATTCAACTGCTGTTTAAAGACTTCTAACGCAGAATTCAGTAGTGACCATGGCAGCCTGTTCCAAAGGCTGAGAGCTCATATAATCAGAAAGATACTGCTGGTGTCTTGTTTGAACCTACTTTCTTATAGTTTTAGAGCAGGGCTTTTCAACATTTTCACCCATTGTACCACTTTTAGGATATGGCAACATCCGAGTACCACCTGTCGCCTAGCAAGGTGTCAAAAACGTGATGTCCCCCCCCAAAAAAGGAAAAAAGTGATAAAGTACAGGGAATCCTCGACTTACAACAGTTCGCTTAGTGACTGTTTGAAGTTACAATGGCACTGAAAAAGTGCCCCCCAAGCCACAGCCGAGCAAGACACCTGCCTACCCACCTGGCCACGCTCTTCCTCCTGTCCGAGGTTTTCATTGTTGTGAGCATTTCTGTTGAGAATTGGCAGCGGGGGTGGGGTGGGGGGGTGTTTGGTTTTTATTCCCCCCATTTGCTGGGTGGTTGCAGCAGGTTTTGGTCACTACACATGACCCTGGGACACTGTGACCGTCATAAATATGAATCAGTTGCCAAGCATCTGAATGTAAATCACAAGACCCTGGAGATGCTGCAACATTCCAGCTGATCGGCGCTTCTTCTGGACTCAGCAGAAGCACCAGGATCAGCACCGAGCTCCAGCTGGAGCCTGGCGCTGATCCTGGTGCTTCCACTGAGCCCTGACAGCCCTGCAGCTCCAGCCATCTCTTGCTCAGGCTTGTGCAGTGCTGCCACCGGTTCAGCTCATTCCCCTCCCCTGCTACCAGTTTTCTAGGATGGTTGCATACCACCTGCCAGGTGCCAATGTACCACAGGTGGTACCCGTACCACTGGTTGAAAAGCCCTGTTTTAGAGGGCCACCCTAAATTTGGTATTTCAGTTTATGGTTTTCAGTAAGGCTATGAACAAACTTAACTTTCCCCCCTTTTATGTTGTTTTTGGCATTAAGCACAAAACCAACTTCCATCTATTAATCTGAAGTATTTTTTTCTCAATTCCCAGTTTGATATCATTTGTTCTAGACAAAAAAAATTCAGCAGAACAATTTTGCTTTGCTAGGTTTTAAATTCTGCACAAAGCAGAAAGCTTGGCCAGACTGCAAAACTGACTAGCAGGGGAGTACTGAGAATGAGATACAATAGTTCCCCCATTTCCAATTACAAAGTTGATTATAGAGACTACTGCCATGCACGAAAAATATCCTGCCATTTTTTTTTCCTTTCAGTTCTCATTCAACTTAATGAATAATAATTTGCTTTCAAAGTTAGCATCGAAGGAGAGGAAAAACTGATGAAATTTTCAAGGATGGAATGTGGAGTTCTTGCAATAACATGATTATAAGTGGATGTATGCAGTGGATGCATGAATATTGCATCTTTCATGGTTCAATCATCTCTTCCTTAATCTGTAGCCTCCTTGACTTCTTACATTTCCATTAAATCTCAAGAGAAACATAACGGGAAACCCTTAATCTGGATTCTTTTAGATAGTGAGATATAAGCAGCCAGGGAATCTTTCAAAATGATGGGAAAATGTGTAACAGAAGATATCATAATAACCAGCAGAAGGTTCTCCCAGTTCCAACTATCAAGTAACCCCCAAAACGCCACCAAGAGAAGTTCAGAATAAATTCTCAAGCACTGTGAAAATGAGTTTTTTGTTTTGTTTTTAGTTTTTCTTTTTTTACAGGAGAAGAAAACTTCTTTACAGGAGAAGAAATTGCAACACATATTTTGTTATGGCTTTTGTAGAGACTATGTGAGCATTTCTCCTTGCTGATTATTCCCATGGTGCAGGGGTGTCAAACTGCCGGCCCATGGGCCGGATGCATCATAGCAAAACCACGTTTACCCCATTGCCAGCAATGGCAAAAAAGTCACGATATGTCGCGACACGTCATGTGACATTGCGAGTTTGATACCCCTGCCATGGTGAAATGCACACTATGAAGGCCTATGGGGAACTTTAAATGATCCAGGTTTATACTTCATATGCCCAACCACCACCTCATATCAATACCCAATAAATAAATCAGTAACATCACAGTTTACTTAAAAGATAATTTGCCTACCAGTGTAGTCATGCTCTTGAAATAGAATATCAGATATATTCGGTAAAGCACTCCAGTGCATGAGGGACAGCAATGAAGTTCAAAATGGCTAATTCAGTATATTTAACATGTGTTAAATCAGCAATTGTCCAGATGGCCCTTACCACTGGCCAAATAATTGAGACAACTAGGCATTGCAATTCAGCAACATCTGAAGGTCTACAGATTCTATGGGTCAGAGGTCCCCAACCTTTTGGGCACCAGGGACCAGTTCTGTGGAGAAAGGTTTTTCTGTGGACCAGAGGGGGGCGTGGTTTTGTGTGCTACCTGCATCCCGCGGATGGGGCATTGCTTGTTTGTGTGGACCGGTTGCTTGCATGCCGCGGACCGGTTGGGGTTGGGGACCCCTGCAATAGGTCACCCATTCCTAATGCAAACATGCTACAGCAACCTTGGTCTACAGCAGTGGTTCTCAGCTTGTGGTCTGTAGACCCTGGAGGGGAAGTGCAATGTCACACAGAGTCCTCAAAGGCTTGAAGAAATGTTAATGATTTAAATCTTGAGTTAACATTTTTACATTTCTTTACATTTAAATGTAAAGAAGGGACTTTTTATCATCTAAGGTGAACAGGCATAGAAAGATAAGGCAAAGAAATATTGGAGTAGGATTCATATATATTAATGCGGAAAATTCTTAAAGTGAACATAAAGATTAAACCAGAAACTTTCCTTCTGGGTCTAATGGAAAGAGAACTGGTAAAAACATTGGAATTCTGATTTTATATAGGGTGATGGCAGCAACCTTGCTCTATGCACAAAAGTGGAAGGATGCCTCAATTCCTACCATGGACGAATGGTTACAAAAACTGATGAATTGACTGTGCTGATAAAAGAAAAGAACATAAGTACTTTTGTTTCTACTTGGAAACCGCTTCTGGACTTTGTGCTTAAGGTGGGAAAAAAACGATATCATGATTTTGGGTTTTACCGATTAGACTGATTTGCCGATACAGAAATGGCTAGTACATACTAATATAGAAATGTAAAAAGTTGAGATTTGATTTTAATGTCTGATTTCACTGCAACTGAGAGAGTCGGAAGTCAATGCCTTTTGTTTCTTTCCTTCCCTTTCTTCCCACCTTTTTTGTTTTCCTTTTCTCTACTGTTGTCCCCTACTATTTGCTTTTGTATTTTCACATTTTGTGTTATAAATGAATAAAACTAATACAAACAAATCTTGAGTTAAGTCTTGGTGGTCCGTGGCCATGGTCCGTGACCACAAAAGGGAGTCCGTGATGAAGAAAAGGTTGAGAATCACTAATCTACAGCATATACAGTACATGCTATAAAAGATTTGAATTCAGTAGGAGTCCTAGGTAGAAGTTACAGTATGAACCTGAACTCCAGAGTTCTGGAAGAATATTAAGTAATTAACCACCAGAATATTGCATTGGGAAAAATGCTTATAACCAAAAGAATATAGTTGTCTGGGGTTCAGAGCCCAGACATTTATGATTGCTAGCAGGCTACTTCATTTTGTATTTGAGGGAATAATTAAATTTATTAAGAAATACATAAAGTTAGAAAAGCCTATCTAAATATGTCTTGAAGGAAGGGAACATTGTGATGAAGCTTGAAACATGGGGAACGAAGAGAAAGAAAGATATCTTCTCATTTAAACAAGAGACTCAAAGGGGTATTTTCCAGGTGTAATAAAAAAAAATCCAGATGGTGCCCACCACAGTGTGGTTGGAGCAGATAAACAGGTGGGGCTTCAATCACACTTTCACGGCCATTATCTTGATTTTGTTGATCACATCCAACAGGCAACTTGGAGATTCATTTAACTAATGGGCTATGTGACATACAGATGCAAGGATAGCCTGTGAAGATTTCCTCTCATCTCTCTCTTATCATGGTCTTGTGGTCAAATAGGTTCACAAGTACAAAGGGATGAGGCATTCCCACACTCACATACTTTCCATGTATGCGGCATATAAATAGTTGAAGCTTAACTATTGGTTTCAAGTACTACAGAGCCACTGATAACTTTCTTATGCTGAACAATTAATTTATTTGGCAGGCACACAAATGTGGGAAGACCTTGAAAATCAAGAACTTAGACAGCATAATCCGTGCTCTATTTAACTGATTCCCAGTTTCCAGTATTGGCAGGTAGACAGTCTTCACTATATTGATGTTTGACTAACATATTTTATGCTCTTATCTCCGCATCCAGCTTTACCATTTTATATTCTTTCTCTCATGTTCATTGAGGGCAATCTATTAGTTCTTTCATTTTCCCCTTTTAACAGTATTCTCCTCCACAAAACATTTCATTTTTAAAGGATAAACAATTTGATTTTTACAGTACCTTTTGAAATTATGTAAATTCATGCCATTTTGAGCAAGAAGCACTCCCAACAATCAAAACCTCACAAGCCTGTACTATTTGTGAGCACAATAGTGTCTAAATATTTACCACTATTATTGGAATCAATTCCAAGGTTATGTCACATTCAATATGATATTGATTCTCAACATAGAGAATTTTTGTTTGACTTGTAATAGAGCAGTTACAGCTGCCTCCTTCTCCTCTGCTGTCTCTGAATTTCGTGCAAATAAATCTTGATGCTCCCTTGTAACAGAAGGAGGGTGATAAAACACATTTATCCAGTTTTGTCATAAATAATTGTAACAACTTGACAAATAGATGAGAAATAAAGGTTTTACTGATATAAATACATTCTGACTCAATATATGTGAAATCAAAGTCTCCCTCTGGATCTGGGCAGTCTCTTTTTTTGCTGAAAAGCAGGGCAATTCATGGAAAGAAGTGTTTGTAGGCAAGGAGATTGTACTATGGAGATTGTACCGATGTCCATGGTGAGACAGATACTTGCCATATTTTTGCCACAAGATGTTGAAAAATTTGTTTCTCAAAAGCAGTTAACTGAACATTTTCTCCACTGAAGCATTCCAGTTTAGCACACTACGGAAACCAAAAAATACTTTGCCAGGGGAAAACTTAACTTTTCCATGAATGGCTACTAAGAAGGAATAGCTACTTAAAGTTTCAGCACACAATTTAACAAAGAAAAAGACACAATAGCCAAGGTTTCTGTGCACATATGCATAATAAAAAGGCAAAATAAATTATTAACACAAGCTCAGCAAGGAGCGGAAAGGGAATGAAGCCCCAGGGTTACATTAAAATCTACAGGCACTCAAGCTTTACATAACAGCTTATTCCAGATACAAAAAGTCATTTTGATGAAGATCAGCAAAGCAAGATTCTGATGAGACAGGACAGAAAAGAGTTCAAAAGACACCCGTTCTGTTTAATCACACGCTTACTCAGCCAAGATTGCTTATTCCAAGGCTGCAATCATGGCAGTCATCCACAGACCTTCTAAGTCTCTCTTTATGGCAGACACATGAATCCCATTTTTGGGAACCAAAAATTCTCAGAAATACAGTCATGAACTCCAGCCCTTGGACTTTGCAACATATGGCAGGAGATGCTGATGGAGATTTTTCCTGGAGGTCAGTAAGTCCCATGTTTACATTCTTCCCCCTTTGAAAAACCCACTGTCTTCCAGCAGAGCTCCATCCTTCCATCCTCAAAGAAACTTGCAGTTGCAAAATCTGATGAGAGCCCCTCATTGTTACATTCATTCAGTTGACTATAACCTGGATCATAGGTTGGCTTTAGGATGTCATAGACTGTGCTGAAAATTCAAATGGCTCAAACTGGTAGAAAATGAACTGCTGGCTCAACACTTTTCTTTTGACAATTTTCAAATATGCCACTGCAGGGATAAAGGGGAACTGAACTCTCATTTGCTTGAATGTACTGTAAGTTTTCCAAGTGGTCCAGCTCAGAGAATGTCTGGAGATCAAGGAGAATACAGTAGCAACAGGGCTGGATGCTTGACTTTGTTATCTATTCTTGCATTTTCACGCATCTACCTGGACATTTACTTGAAGTCCCAGATGGCTTCATGATCTTGGAGTACTTTCTATATTGTTACAGGTATGTAGATATCTGTATGCTGATGTCTAGGTGCAGTTATCCATGCCCCATAACCTCCAGCTTGGGTTACTGCAACATGTTATGCAACGGATTGCTTTCCAAAGTGATCAGATATTGGGATTATCATAGAAAGCCACTCTAAAAGTATACTTTGCAGCAAGGGGTAATTGAGGACAATGTCTTCTGTATTATTATTATTTTTTGTCAATAGTTAAATACCTAACATTCTACTTAACCTAAGCACCCAATCTTACTATCACTTTCTACTTTTTCTACTTGCACATTTAGATAATGTCACCTATTTGTTCCTGGCATTTTGGAAGCAGACAAGACAGCTGGCCCTTCTTCCCCTGGAAGAATCAGGTATTTGTATTTTCCATGCAGCTAAAAATGCCAGAGGCATTTTGATACCAAACTAGCCCAACTCTTAAGCTGCATTCTTTTTCACGCAGAGGAAAAATCAGGGAATTGCAACCATTCTGACAATGACTGGGGTTCCCTGCTTTCTCCAAAAGGTCACAAAATAACCTCCAACTCCCAATCAGTCCTCCAATGTGGGTGGTGGTGGTGATGGTCAATTAGCTGAGTCCACAACTAATCAAGGAGAAAACCAACCTAGAACAAAGGAGAAATTTCCTGACAGTTAGAACAATAAATCAGTGGAATGACTTGCCTCCAGAAGTTGTGGGTGCTCCAACAGTGGAGGTTTTTAAAAAGAGATTGGACAACCAATTTGTCTGAAATGGTATAGGGTTTCCTACTTGAGCAGGGGGTTGTACTAGAAGACCTCCAAGGTCCCTTCCAGCTCTGTTATTCTGTTATTCAGTAACATAGCTGCGAAATATTCTGGAAGAAGATATGGGGGAAAATGCACAGAGCTTAGCAAGTGGTGGGGAAGCTGTGGAGATAGTGTGGGAGGTATATGTATCCTTTAGAGACTGAAATAAATACACACTCTCTGAGACATTTCCCAGAATTCCTGATGTTCTCATTCTTTGAGTGCATGCTGCACACACCACTGCAAATGAAGCATGGAGTCATGCGCTAACCAGCATCCTGTTGCCCAGACAGAAGACCAGGATTGCTTCATTCATGGTACCACTGAACCATTGTCTTTCTGCCTGGAAGGGAAAGAATGTTTTTTTTTAAATAACGGAATCTCTACTCCTATTTCTTAACTGGGCATGAGTTCTGAGATAGAGTTCAGTTTTGTGAGATGAAATCT
Organism: Protobothrops mucrosquamatus; assembly: GCF_001527695.2. NCBI lineage: Eukaryota > Metazoa > Chordata > Lepidosauria > Squamata > Viperidae > Protobothrops > Protobothrops mucrosquamatus. The sequence goes on from NW_015388923.1 coordinate 132,447, forward strand.
GTGCTCAGATTTCCAAGTTCCTATTAAGCACAGATGAGGAAGAAGATAGAACCTCATCTCTCCAAAAGTTGGTATAAATACTAGCAGCGAGTCTTGCTTTTTGTCTGATCAACAGATGCACCAACTGGAGTTGTTTGTAGCTGCCCCAGGCGGCAAATCACTGAACTGCATGTTTCAGCATCTGTTTAGCAGCTTAGTAGATGATCCCTTTCACTTACGCTGGCCTGTCTTTAAGATCCTCCTCAGCAGGAAAAAACATCTTATTCTTATTAAGACTTGCTTGAGACTTGAGGTCTTCTTGCACTCTGGTAACCTTGAATAACCTTGGATCTTGGATCTGAATTCTGTCATATTGTGATAAAAAATGGAATCTTACAGCAACATAGGAAGCAGCACTCAATGCAATCAGCTAGGATGTTTGCTAATCAAAAGACTGTACAAAATATAGGAAGGAAGGAAGGAAGGAAGGAAGGAAGGAAGGAAGGAAGGAAGGAAGGAAGGAAGGAAGGAAGGAAGGAAGGAAGGAAGGAAGGAAGGAGACATGATGATGCTTCCAACATCTCAACACAGACTAATTCTGAGCAAATGAGAGCAACTTTACCCTCTAAAAATTTCTAGGATATTCTTTCCAGCAGCCTTACAAATGGTCCTGTGCTTGTCTTACAGATGGTCCTGTGGCTTGTCCCTCCTCACCAAGAAATGGACCATCTTAAAGAGTGCTGCTGGTATGATTGGCAGAGGTAAGAGCAGAAAACTTTGTTTTGCTGCTCTTTTTGATATGATATAATTCCTAATGTGTGCTCCTATTTGTGCTTGTCTGATTCACTCTTCTTTTTCTCCTAATGGTGGTCTTGGAATCTCTGCTGGTGTTTCATCTTTTGAAGTTCCTTAGAGGAACACACAAGGTTCAATGCATAGTGATCCAGGTTACATGGTTTGTAAGATGACCAAACACCACTGAGCTGTTCCAGATGCAAGATCACCCAAGGTTGCTAAGCCCTTTTTGCCTCATGGGTTCCACTGCTCATCTGATAATGAAATTAAGCATCTCAAGCGGGGTGTCACCATGCCACATGAATTCCTCTTCTAATTTTCAAGATTCTGTATTTACTGCAAATTAGCTTCAAAGATGAGAGCCAGTTTGATATAGTGATTAAGACATCAGGCTAGAGACCAGGAAACTGAGTTCTAATTCCATCTGAGGCACAAAACCAGCTGGGTGACTTTGGATTAGTATTTTCTATCAGCCTAGGAAGTTGGCAAAGGCAAACTCCTTCTGACAAATCTTGCCAAGAAAATTGTAGGGATTAGTCCAGCCAGGAGTCAACATTAACAACAACAAAAAAACCCCGATCAAACATATCTTCCTGAAATCTATGTCATTTTTGCTTCCTTGGTCTTGCCAGACAATATATATAATCTATAAATAATGTGTTAAATATAAAACTAATTCTGTATTAATATTATATGGATCATTTTTAGTTAGTTAAGTTTTGAGACCAAAACCTCAATGACCTGGCTCTTGGTCCAGACCCTTGGCTATGATTTTAGAGGGCCCTTCTGGGCAGTGTGCATCTGCTTCTTATTTTTGCTTTCTTTGTTTCCTTGGTTTTGGTTTTGGTTTCTGTTTTTTACTGAAATCGTCCAAAGTCGTTGGGAATCAGGCAATGTACAAATTTCATGATTAAAAAAATAAATGTTCCTCATCATTGTTGTACATTTTTCTGATTGTTCTATTATTGTTGTATTATAATTATTTGGTTTATTATATTTTGGGTGCTATATTTCACCCACAGTATAATACTATAGCATAGATAAATATGAAGTCATTGATGAATGAAAAGCCCATGAAATAGCACAATTTGATGTAGCACTGAAGAAAGCAGCAACAATTTGTATTCTGTTTCTGGGTTTTACAGGAAAGGTCATTTTGTGCACTGAAAAAATCACTCTCAATCATTATCAAGAACCTGTTCTAGGGAAACAACTTGTCTACTCTACCCAAAGGCAACAACACCATCTGTGGTTGTGAATATTTTGTTTGGGTTTTACATGGGTTATAAACTGCTGGTGCATCTTTCCCTTGGCCATATACAGCAGAAAAGGGTGAAGGTAATTTAAAAAGCTTAACAACACCTTTCATATCAGTTATTGGAAAAAGGAGGAAAGTTAATTTCAATAAACAGGCCAAATACAGCGCAACTTTAAAGTGCTACGACTATCTTTATTTTAATTGATACAGGTGCCATATCAATTTCTCACTCATTTGCAATAAACTGCCTCTAGGAAAAGAAACAACTACACAGGTAGTCCTCACCTTATGATCCCAATTGGGACCAGAAATTTTGTTGTAAGTAGCAACACCTGCGATTAAGCAAACCCATTCTTCTGAATGGGCACTTTTTGCAGAAGACACTAGAAACCGACAAAAAAGTTGCAAATCATGATCATGTGACCCCAGGACATTGCAACTAAAGGTAAACCCACTGCCAAGCACTTGAAATGCAGTCATGTGACTGAAGGGGGGGGGCATTTCACAACAATCAGAAGTGCTTTACAAGCCATAAAGCAGAGTTCCCCAACATTTCTGGCTTTGCAGACTGGCAGGGGAGGGAGGGGATGGTTTGTGCAAGCTTGCGTGCACACAAGCAGCTTCATTTCTGCAAGTGGTGTGTATGCATGTGACTGCCGTTTATGCAAATGGAGCGTGCGCACACACGCTCGCCCGCTGCTTGCACAAGTAAGGATGAACATATGCATGTGCATTCACCAGCTGTTTCCACAGCTCAGTTGCAAATCCCTCATGGCCCATCAGTGGTCCAGGGCCCACATGTTGGGGACCCCTACCGTTCCAAGGCTGTCATAACTCCTAAGATTGGTTAGGTTGTAAATCAAGGACTACCTGTATATATTTTTCCATACGTAATATTCTGTGGTTTCCAAGATGCTGGAACTGGGACAAGGGATGTTGAGGTTCTGTTTGAATTTAATGAGACAGCAATTCTCAAACAGGATCTTGGGATCTGGCAGAGAAATGTCATTGTGTTTTATCTACAGGAAGAAACCTTAAGATTTCCATGAGATCTATTGCTATAACTGGAAGAATGGTGTTATGACAAGGTTATGAAACATACAGGTCAATCATGGAGCGGCCTAGAGAAGTTGGATACCAAATAAGGATTTTCAAAAAATAAGTCCCAAAAGGAGTTGAAAATCAGGATTCCTGACAACCTATGCTTGCTGTTTTTCCATTGCAATGTGTGCAGAGGGTGAGACCATCAACTTGGGGTCACTTACAAACAAGCCTTCTCCATGGTTTGTACCTGCACTCTGGAATATTTGCTCCCTAAATTTGCGGGTAATTACTATTATTTCTTCACAGGCTGCTGAGAAGCTGCTGGCTACTCTGTGCATCAGGTCCAGCTGCATGAGAGGCTTCATTTATTTATCACATTTGGAAAGTACATTTGAATTAGCCTTTGTGTTTTTAAAACTTCTGGTTAGTGGTGATAGGAATAAGTCAGGGGTAATAATAATAATAAAGTTGGAAGGGACCTTGGAGGTCATCTAGTCCATCCCCCTGCTCAGGCAGGAAACCCTATATCATTTCAGACAAATGGCTGTCCAGTCTCTTCTTAAAAACTTCCAGTGTTGGAGCATTCACTGCTTCTGGAGGCAGGTTGTTCCACTGGTTAATTGTTCTAACTGTCAGGAAGTTTCTCCTTAGTTCTAGGTTGCTTCTCTCCTTGATTAGTTTTCATCTGTTACTTCTTGTCCTGCCTTCAGGCACTTTGGAGAATAGCTTGCCTCCCTCTTCTTGTGGCAGTCCCTGAGATATTGGAACACTGCTATCATGTTCCCCCTCGTCCTTCTCTTCATTAAACTAGACATACCCAATTCCAGCAACTGTTCCTTATATGTTTTAGCCTCCAGTCCTCTAATCATCTATTGCTCTTCTCTGTGCTCTTTCTAGAGTCTCAACATCTTTTTTACATTGTGGTGGCCAAAACTGGATGCAGTATTCCAAGTGTGGCCTTACCAAGGCATTGTAAAGTGGTATTAATACCTCACGTGATCTTGATTCTATCCCTCTGTTAATGCAGCCTAGCACTGTGTTGGCTGTTTGGGCAGCTGCAGCACACTGCTGGCTCATATTTAAGTGATTGTCCACTAGGACTCCGAGATCCGTCTCACAGTTGCTACTATTGAGCAAGATACCACCTATACTATACCTGTACATTTGGTTTTTCTTGCCTAAATGTAGAACCTTACTTTTTTCACCATTGAATTTCATTTTGTTAGATAGCGTCCAGTGTTCAAGTCTGTCCAGATCCTCCTGTATCTTAAGATTATCTTCTGGAGTGCCAGCTTGGTGTCGTCTACATTTAATGAGTTCCCCATCTATCCCCTCGTCCAAATTGTTAATGAAGATGTTGAAGAGCACTGGGCCCAGAACAGAGCCCTGGGGCACCCCACTACACACTTCCTTCCATATAGATGCAGTTCCATTGAGGACCACACGCTGAGTATGGCCGGTCAGCCAGCTACAAATCCATCTGGTGGTGATACTGTCTAACCCACATTTTTCTATCTTATCAAGTAGTAGGTTGTGATCTACTTTATCAAATGCCTTACTGAAGTCCAAGTAAATTATATCCACAGCATTCCTCTGATCCGCTAATTTTGTCACTTGGTCAAAGAATGCAATAAGATTTGTCTGGCATGATCTGTTTTTGACAAACCCATGTTGGCTTTTAATGACTTTGTTTGTCTCTAGGTGTTCACTGATTGGTTGTTTGATTATCTTTTCCAGAATCTTCCCAGGTATTGAGGTCAGGCTGATAGGTCTGTAATTTCCTGGATCTATTTTTTTCCTTTTTTTGAAGATGGGAACTACATCAGCTCTTTTCCAGTCCTCTGGTAGTTCCCCAATGCTCCAGGATCTTTGAAAAATATAGTTCAGTGGTTCTGAGATCACATCTGCCAAACTGCTGGCCCACGGGCCGGTTTCATCATACCGAAGCCGCGCCCACCCCATTGCCGACAATGCAAAGAGTCGCAATACGTCGCGACACGTCATGTGACATGCCAAGGTTGACATCAACGGAATAAGTAAATGGTCTTCAAAATTTAATATTGAAAGAGACATTCTCTGGTCACGAAATAAAGTAGCCAGGAGCATGTAACAGTAGAGAAAACCAACCATTAATTTTGTCTCTGAGTGCTGACCTGCATTCAATCTGACTGAACAACAAATCTCATAGACCATAAGCAATGGTTAGAACAACTGGCCTAATATGTGAGGTCCCCTCCCCCTTCTTTCCCTCTTCTTTTTCTTCTGAAACGTTTTCTTCTGCAACTTCTTGCTGGACGGAGAATTCAGGGACATCTGAAAGCACACTTAAGTTTCCTGTAACATTTTGGAGAGTATCACAAAACCTTATTCAGTTATGGGATTGGATTCATTTATTTGATATGTGGACTTCAGCTTCCAGAATTCCCCAGCCAATATTTTGGGAATTGAAATGCACACATCTTAAGAGTTACCAAGTTTGAGAAACACAGATTTACTTGTTAAATGCAGAGACGCCATTAAAGACTGAAACAACCACCACTTCCTGAAGAATACATAAATACACAAATAACATTTTTCTTGTTCCTTTCCTTTAAAAAAAAATAATTTACAGCTGAACACCGCACGTACGCTGCTTCCTTTCGCGCTCTGCGGAAAAACGAACACTAGCCAACTCTGGAAAAGTAAGTTTATGGAAAAACTACATTTCCCAACATGCAAAGCATGTTAAAGGCGCAAGTCTTGTTTTCGTTTTGCTCCTGCGGGTCCCCACGTGGATGGAAGATGGCTGCGTTTGCGGACCTGAATATTCTCTACTTGCCGGAGAAAGAAGCATTGCAGAAATTGGTGGAGGCTGCAGCGCACCGTGAGTTTAGATCGATGCCTTCTATAAAGGCGAGGGCGGCTGGGGTAAGTGGAGACGGCTCCGCTGTTTCCGAGTTTAATCGAAATCCGTTAGGTAGCCTAAACTAGAGATTGTGGTTTCCCTTTTGCCATTCAATCTCATCACCGTCAGATTGTGCGAATGTTTTGTGTAGAGTAGGGAAGCCAAGAGGCAAGTTAGCTAGGAAGCTCTTGCTTTCAATCCTATAACACGCTGAATAGAAATGACACAAGCATCCTTTTTGGAAAATTGAAATAAGACGAGTAAAGACTCTTGAAATAATGTACTGTATGATGTGAAATGCTTTTGATTATTACCCATTGCTACCTGTTTCCCCATTGTTACTGTTTTCACAGACTGAAGTGAAATGGTTGCATTTCTTCCTTCAAATAATAAATACTCAGGGTGTGCTCAGGGACCATAATCTCACATTTATTTATTTTAAAGATGATTACTACAAAAAGTGAAAATCACGGCTGTAAGATCTGGTGTAAGTTAGGATAGCCTCAGGCATGTCCATTGAATTTGTGAAGATTGGAATATATATAGTAAAAATTTAAGAAAAGGTTAGATATAAACACATCCAAATGATATAACCTAGGTTTTTTTTAGTGTATGTGTGTGTAATATTTTGAAGATTGTGTTAAGAACTATTTTATGTATTTAATTATTTTCTCCTGCCACTTCTCCAGGGCAACTCACATACTTAATATTTCTTCCTCCTCCTAGTTTTCCCATAACTACCCTGGGAGATAGGTTGGGCTGAGAGACTGACTGATGCTTAAGGCAGAATTAGAACTCCAGATCTCCCGGATTTAGCCTGGTGCTTTAACCCCTAGGCCAAACAGTCACACAGTTTTACTTTTAACTTTTTATTCTCATTTGTTAGAATTGATACATGCATAAAATCAGAACAGAAATATTTGGGGTCGCAAAGAGTCAGACATAATTTAACAACTGAACAACAGCAACACACCAAGCATATAATATTGTTCAGGGCTCTTTTAGTTAATTACCGACTTGTTCTTGACACTCTGGAAAACGATAGTGAAATTTATCTTAAGCATATTTGGGTCTTCAGATGGAAATAATTTTGTTTACAATTGTGTGTAATTCAGTCCAAAGCTCAATATCTTTTGGTATCTGAGAATAAGTAAACTTTATATGTATATTCATAAATTGTGTATTGCAATTCAGAATAAGACAGAGGAAATCATCTGGTATATACATGGAAAGCAGCACAAGGACCAGTTGCATCAACTTAAATGCTTTTTTTCTTTTTGAATATCCTGCTTCTCTTGATTATCTGTATTATGTTTTCTTTTTTAAGTTGGCTATTCAGCTGTAGCAATCAATTATGTTGTCAACTATGAAGAAAAGAAAAAAGTAAGTCTTCTATCTGAAACATTTTTTCTTTATGACCTTATGTAGTTGATGCCTCTGTAGGCTTATAAAAGTGAATTCCTTCTACGAGGGTAAAGAGTGCTAGAGCAGAGCACACACAACAACGAAAGTAGTGTAATTTCTGTGCATTAGATAATCAGTTTACTTTACTTTATTTTACAAAAAAATGCATCTTCTTTGAATGGTTAGAAAACTGCTGAGTTTTTATTTATTTATTTTTATTTCATATTTCTTAACCACCCATCTCCCCAGAGAAGATGGGTTAAGAAACTGGTATTTGTTTTACTGGACAAAAGATGGTGGGATATTTGTGTCTGGGCAGTGATAAATCTTTGTGTGGCAACAAAGTGAGTGGGGGGACAGTTGGAATTAGTCTCTGAATCACCCATGAAAATCTGAGAAAAGAAACAGCTGCTTGAATAATTCAATAAGGCATTCTGAATACAAAGCCCCCGTTTCAAAGGATTTGCATGGCCTTGCTTTGTATACAGCCTCTGTGCTAGTGTTTTTCAAACTTTGCCATTTTAAAATGTGTGGAGTTCAACTCTCAGAATTCTATGTGGGGAATTCTGGGAATTGAAGCTCACACATTTTAAAGTTGCCAAGTTTGAAAAACAGGCTCTATATAAGGTAATCCTTGCTAATCAACCATTCGAAGATACAGTGGATCTCCCCAGAGCTGCCTGTGACCTGTTGCCTAAGCCTGCATCAGCCTGCAGCCACATGGATTGCATTTTGGGCACTTGGCAACTGGCTTGCATTTATAGTAAGCGCATTTTTTTGGCATTTTTTAAAACCTGTTCCTGGTATTTACTTCTGATTTCTGGCAAAAAACACCCTTTGGGGAAAACGGATTCACTTAACAACTGCAGTGTTTGCTTAATGAATGTGACATTTGTTTAACGAATCCCACAAAAAAAGATCATAAAATCCACCACAGTCATGTGGTATATACTACGATTATTCTGGGCTCAATTATGGTTGTTAATTGAGGACAATCTGTACAGAGTCTCTTACATGCACATGATGTGACAGAATTCACTATTCTCAGCTAGAGAGGATGAAAGATGAACTCCAGGACATTCAGAGGGCATTAATTTGAAGAAGGGACAGCCAGTTAATGACTGTCAGAGTATCTGCATCATCTAAATCCTTAAATCATAAGGCTCCACATAATTTCAAACTGGGATGGCAGCTGAGCTGCATTTTAGGCTTTTAAGAAAAACAGTCATATGGTGAGCATGCTTGAATCATCAGCATTTTTTTTCAGTCTTGCTGGTTACAGTGAAAATGTAAGGAAACAGCTGAGTTTTGTAAGATTCCAGAATCATGAATGTTGGTTAGTTGATGCTTATTGTGGGTTGTTACTTTTGTAATATTTTCTTGGATAAGTCCAGTGCATTCATTCCGGGCCTTCATAGAATTGTATAGAATTCAAATGTAAAAGAAAATATTTTCTCTTGCTTATCTGTCCTATAACTGAAGTCTAAACCACTTTGTATCAAGTATACTCAACTATTCTGTGGTTTGCAGAATTCATTCATGCAGATCAGCCATTGGTTGACTGTAAAAAGAAAGTATAGACTATAGAAATAGTTCTTCGTGTCAGTTGGCTTTTCTGTTGTTTATTTCACAAACCTCTTTTTGGTATAGCTTTGCTTATCTGTGTTATCTGTATTTCTTTTTCTTTTTCTGTTGGTAGATATATTTGTGATTCTTTTTCTTTATATCTGTGTTTAGGAAATTGTCAAGCCAATAACTCCCGCAGAACTGTTTCCATCCTTACCTCTTGTACAGGTATGGCTATATACTTAACACCTTTGTATTCTGAAGTGCAGATATCACCTGGTAGGCTTCATTGAGACTGTGACATTATTTTGCTTCCTTGAAAGAAATTCCATTGAACTTTCATGCCCAAGAATTATGGTCTGGTTGCGCACAGCCAACAGGTGGAATGAGCTGAATGTGTTTAGAATGTGGAAGGCATGTCTTTTTAAAACAGTTGCTTAGAGTTGTTGTGATTGAAGTGGTATGGAAGTGTTTGGAATAAATAAATTGTTTTACTTAAAACCCCCTGAAAATCCAAATTTAACCATCTGAGCAGGTCCTAGGTTAGCTGGTTCCCTCTTATGTTGATCGTGATTTATCACTTGTTGCTTGTATGTACACTGAGAACTTATGCACTGGAGGCAAATTCCTTGTGTGTCCAATCACACTTGGCCAATAAAGAATTCTATTCTGTTCTGTTCTATTATTAATTTGTATGGAGATTGTTTTAAATATATATATTTCAGTTCTACTTATAGTTGCATGTAGTCCAATCCACTTCATCATTTGATATAGCTTCATTCTGCAACCTGCATAGTACAGCTGCATAAATTATTTGAAAGGTTTTTTTGTCTAGTTGTGAGCACAAGGGAAACATCTTTCCTTGAACAATGAAAGCAAACATAATTTCCAAAAGGATCAGTGAGCATTGTAATGGTGTGTGGGAATATCCCTGAGAGGCAGGAGGAAGAACATTAAGCACCCAACTGACAAGTAAAAGAAATCTCAGCCCACAGAAGGATGGAGGATGTGAGAATGTTTCAGAAGGGACCCTCCATATTTTACTGAAAGTAAGAGGAAGGAGCAGAAACATACTTTCGGTCATTCAGGATTCTTTTAATGCAGGGGTGGGGAACTAGGACCCCTTTATGACTTGTGGACTTCAACTCCCAGAATTCCTGAGCCAGCCATTGAAGTCCACAAGTCATAAAGGGCCATAGTTTCCCATCTCTGTTTTAATGTAATCTTACAATAAAGATAGAGCTAGTATGCCTGCTTTTGCTTCTTGCCTGGATTATCTTGCAGGCCAACAGCATACATGATTGGCCACTTTTCCTCTAGGTGAACGTCCATCCTACTGGTGGAAAGCAGCATAATACATTTTTGGCTGTTAGATCAGTTTCGCATATGTACTAGAGACAGTATTTAGGACAGTTTAATTTGAATATAAATTTTATTGTTTTGCTTCTCTGCCAAAATGCGTGCCATCCTCAAGGGAATAACTCTTCTAGAACGTTTAATTATTACTAGGCCTGAAAACCTGGCTCTCTGCTGCTTGGCCTGGGGACCCAATAGGAAAATACCACACTGGAGGTGGTTCTTGGACAAATTAGCTGACCCCACCTCCCCATGGCGCTTCCTACTCCTTCTCTGCCCATCTTTTTAATTATTGTACCTTTATGGTTTATTGTTTCATTGCTTTGCTATTGTTATTTTTACATTTTGTTTTAATATTTTTTCCGTTTTACCGTTGTAAGCTGCTCAGAGTAGCCAGAGTAAATGGATTAAATAAATAAATAAATAGGCAGTAAATTGATTTAATAAATAAATAAATAAATAAATAGGAATGGCCATTTAGAACCAGAAATATCTGTGGGTGGGGGTCAGATTAAACCACACAGTTAAAACTTTTTATATGTGCGGCAAGTGTGACATATAAAATGGGGCGAAGCCACATTGTCAGCATTATCTTGTCCTGTTTGAGCTCTCCTGAAAACACTAATGAGCAGAGCAACTTTAAGGAATCTTTAGCTTACACGCGCATATGCACACTTGATATATTTACTCAATAACAGGAGTGGGAAACAAATTGAAAAGTACAGTAGCAAATGATAATGTGGAAAATGAAACAAAATAAATCCTAAAGTAATTAAAATGTCAAACGCCACCACCCCTGTTAAAAATAACCTACTATAATTGAATAATATTGATTTACTTATTTATCAAGTTTATATAGCCTCCTCATCTCACACATAACTCTGCCTGCAAGCTTAATGGTACCTTCCTAGCTGTGGCCTCAAAACTAATGGAGGTTATAAAGTAGGACAAGAAAGTTGTGGAAGGAAGAGCATCTTCATAGAATCGTGTTTGCTTTCAAGGTGGGCCGCCTGGTTAAGAATCCTAGAGGAGACAGGCGATGCCATGGGTTTTCTGAATTAATGAAAGGGCACATCTTTGTTGTCTCTGTGTAGATTTGTGCAGGCTCATATTGAGAATAAAGTATCCTTTTTCAATAATGAGTAGGCGTCTTGTTGCCTAGGTTTCTTTTCTCACAGGTTTTTCTTTACAGGGGAAATCCAAGCCAATTAAGATTTTATCAAGGCTGACACTAGTGGTTTCTGATCCATCCCACTGCAACGTTCTAGTAAGTTTGTAAAGCAGTTTGCAAGCTGCTTTCCTTCACAATCCTTTGTTAAGGAAGGGGGTGTGGGATATGTCTTGCTGCTTGGTAATAAGAGGGAATAACTGAAGGCTGTTTTCGCTTTCTCATACTGGTGACCAGTGGAACTCTATTCCAATAGAAATAAGAAAAGGTAAAATTTAATTTTTTTGTTATTATTATTGTCATTATTATTATTATTACTGTTATTATTACTGTTATTATTTAAGATTTAATCTTCAGTTCAATTCACAGTCAGGGACTGGTAAAAACTTAACAGTTCAAATCCTAACCTAAGGTAACATCTGAGTATACAGGCAGTCCCGAATAAAGGGTTTGGTTTTTTTTTCAAAGTCAGAATATTCAGGTTATTGCTCCAAGGGCTCCTATTACTATTGGTATAACCATTGATTTCTTCCTCCACAATCACTCAACTTCAATTTGCAGGTATCAACCAGGTCCCTCCTTAAAATGTAAAATGTTCCGAGTAGCGCAGTTTTTTGTAGCATTGCTGGAGTTATTGCAGGAAGCTGCAGTTTCTTGAAATATTTTGCAAAGTTTTTGGACATAGTTCCCAGTGCTCCGATGACAATGGGTATCACTGTTACACGTTTTAGCCTATTGCGCAGTTTCAATAGCTAGGTCACGATATTTCATAATTTTTCCAGTTCTTTTTCTTCAATTCTGGCATCTCCTGGTACAGCAATATCAATCAGCTGTACGCTTCGGTTCTCTACAACTGCGATATCTGGCGTGTTGTGTTCCAAATAGCGATCTGTCTGTATTCGAAAGTCCCACAACATCTTCACCCTCTCATTCTTAACAACTTTTTCCACCCTATGTTCCCACGACTTTTCAGACACAGGCAAGTCGTATTTTTTACACAATGCCCAGTCAATTAATTTAGCAACTCGGTCATGTCTAGCTTTGTAGTCTGCGCGATTTTGCTGCAGTCACATATTAGATGTGAAACAGTTTCAACTTTGTCATTGCAAAATTGGCAATTTGGGTTGTCAGTGAATTTTTGTATTTTCACTTTCATGGCATTAGTTTGTAGTGCTTGTTCTTGAGCAGCCAGTATTAAGCCTTCCATTTCTTTCTCGATGGTTCCCATCTTAAGCCATGCCCATGTCAAGTTGTTATCACATTTTTCTTCAATGTTTTTCAAATGCTGTCCATGCAAAGCTTTGGTTTTCCATCTATTTAATCTGTCATCCAGCTGTTTTTCCTTATATTTTGCCTTTGTTTCTGTTATTTTTATAGTGCTCTCTGTTTTCACAGCCTGCAGCAGTTTTCTGTACTTTGATTATTATTATGGATCATCGCACAGTCAGCCAATGTTCAGACTGGATTTGTCTACCTATCGAGTCCTTACCCAGGACCTGGGCTAGGTAGATGTGGATGTTTGATGGTATTACAGATATCGTCGCAGGATGGAAGCAGTTCCTACTAAGGCCGCCTTTTACAATTGACTAATAGCGAATTTGTCAATGCCAGGGGTGTTCAAGTGGTGCTCCAGTTGTTTTGGGATTGCACCCAAGGCGCCTATTACTATTGGTACTACCCTTGCTTGCTTTTGCCACAGTCTTTCTATTTCTATTTGTAGGTCTTTGTATTTTGTTATCTTCTCCAGTTCTTTCTCGTCTATTCTGCTGTCTCCAGGCACTGCCACGTCCACTATCCAGAATTTTTTGTCTTTCTTATCGACAATTGTTAAATCCGGGGTGTTATGTTGCAGGTGCTTGTCTGTTTGAATTCTGAAGTCCCAGAGCAGTTTAATTTTATCATTTTCTATGACTTTCTCTATTTTATGATCCCACCAGTTTTTGCTTACAGGTGTAGCGCTACCTCCTCAGAGGCCGCCAATGCCCAGGCCCTCCCGGCCATGTCCCCCCTTGTCCAGCCTTGCAGCAATGTTCTTTAGAGATCGATGAGATGTCTTACAACCGGAACTCACGCAGCGTTAATGGGTGGCAGGCTCTTCTTGTTGAAGCAGGGCTTTCAGGCACGAACTTAACCAGTCACAGTGGTTGATACTCTGAAGATGTATATAACAGCTCAGGGCTGCTTTAGTGGCAGGAGTAACAGGCCCCTGAGCAATCGTTCAGAATCCGATGAAATGGGGGGGGGGGTAAACCCCGGCACCAGATGGTAATAATAACAACGACGGCCAGTATGTTATGGCAATGGCTCATCCCCCAGGGCAACTCCCCCCGCAATATCCCAGCACCTATGCCAGCAGCGATGGCCACAGTCCAGATGCCTCCAAAGTCCACAACAGTTGGCAGCAACAGCTGGCACCACCAGTCTCTCTCCTCCTGGTGCTTCTTCTCTAGGATTCTTCTTCAGGTTTCAGGATTCAAAAACCACCCCCCTCCCTTACTCTTTATTATTAAAATCCGAGGCTAGAAACCCCAACCAACTCCCTTACTTCACACTCTCGCCTGCCTCCGCCTCAGACATCCTCCCACAG
>NW_015388923.1:149642-159730 GCF_001527695.2 Protobothrops mucrosquamatus
TACTGTCTGTTGCTGTCTTCTCAATTTTGACTTTATATGCATTTGTCCTTAAGGCTTGGTCTTGTGCAGCCAGAATTAGTCCCTCGGTCTCTTTCTTCAATTTTCCTGCTCTTAGCCATTGCCAGGTCTTGTTATTATCTGCTTTCCCAGCTATTTTTTTTAATGTACTGGCCATGTAGTGCTTTGTCTTCCCATGCCTTTATTCTGTTCTTCATTTGGTCTTTCTTGTAGGCCAGTTTGGTCTCTCCAGTAGTCAGTAAGCCTTCCTGATATACTAATTTCAGTGCATCTTCATCATTGTCCTTCAGATATTCTTCCAAAGCCATTTTTTCTTCTTCAACCATCTTATTATTAGCATTAGCATTAGCACTAGTATCATCATCATCATCATCATCATCATCGTTTTAGTGCTGCCTCAAATATGAAGGCTGGTTGAGTGACTTTGGCTCGGTATTCCCTCTCAACCTAACCCATCTCACAGGATTTTTGTTGTGAGGAAAAGAGAATGAGGAAAGAGTATTATGTATGATTGCTGCCTTGAGTTATTTATAATAAAAAATGAGATAAAAAGTAAATAAAATAATGTAAAGAACCTCTGATAGAACTCTTTGGAAATATTTTTCCATTTTAAACTTGTTAATAACTTTATTTCTCAAAACATTGTTAAGAATAACTAGTTATACTGTATGAATCCTAAGTATTTCTTTATTATACAGTATTTTCTATGTGCTCACCTAAGATCTATGAACCTGTAGGTTGGACACATAAAACATTTTCACAGTTATTTTTAAAGTCACAAGTAAGACACTTTTTATTTTAATGTATCAGGTATGTTAATAAGATACTATAAGAAATAATATTTCTGCAAGTATTTAAATAAAAATTATACCATCATTTTGTGGTGAATTTTTTTGTTCACTTAGCAATTCTAAGATGAACATAATATCTTCCTCATATAAATTAATTTTTGAACAAGTTGGTAATGAGGAAGACTTGTTTTATGAATAATCTGTAATATTTACCATCATCAATTTATCTTTTATCCATATAATGAGTTTAAAAAAACATAGTTCCTAATCTTGGGCTGCTTCATGGTGCTTCAGTAATTTTCTAAACTTTTTTTATCACAACTTTATTATTTTTTATAAATAACTCAAAATAGTGATGTTCTGGGTTTATTTTGAGTAATTGAAATCCCAAGAGTTTTACAAAGAGTCTTTGTTCCATTTGATTGATTTCACATTGCTAGCAACAGCTTTGATATTGAATGGAACAGTTTATACATGCAATCTGTTGTTTGGCCACTGAACTGCTCAATATTTGTGCAACATAAGCCACAAGCATTCTTCCTTTTTTAATCTGATAACAGGTTATATTTTGTTTTGGTTTTTGTTTTTCTATACCCAGAGAGCGACATCTACAAATATCAAATATTATGATATCTTTGCTGTATTTCCTAAGAATGCAAAACTCTTTCACGTAAGTACAACTTCCCCTGGCATGGGAACTGAGGTGTAAATGACAGGGCACAGGAAGAAAGATGGGGTGAAAGTTAGGGCTAACACCAAGTACAAGTAGGTCTTGGGTTACGACCCTAATTGTGGCTGGAGTTTCCACTACTAAGCAAAATGGTTGTTAAGCAAAACCTCACATGGCTGCTTCTGGAGAACTGGAGGGGTGGAGGTGACTCTAGCATTGACAGGGCCTATCCGGCCCAACTCTTCCTGCAGGGCCTAGCAAAGGGCTAGCAGCTTCCACCACGAATTGCAGAGCTTACGTTGGGCTTCCAGGAAGCTCTCATCCCTCCACTTCCTCCAGCTTTGCCGCCACCCCAAATAGCACCTCTCATACAGTCGCCACCTTTACCCAGGGAGCTGGTGTCTCCATCCAATTGCAGTCTCTGTAGTCTGTAAGTCTTGTGCTGGCATCAGAAAGCGGGGCTCCTCTGCTTATACCACCACCCTGCCTTCACCCACTCTGTCCTGCTGCTTCTCTGACCAGCCATGATGAGGCGTTGCTGCCTTGCTCTGCTTGCTTTGTACATTCTAGGGCTGCACCCTCACCCATTGCCTGGATCCTGGCGCAGCAGTGGGAGGAAGAAGACAGCAAAGGTCAACTGGGGGTGGTGGAGTGCAGGGTGTCCAAAAGGCAGAGATGGGGAGAAAGTAGGTGGTAGTTTGCCCGAGGCAGGAGAACATGATTAGGCTGCTGTGACCAGTCATTAATGCAGGCTGGTCACCAATCTCCCAAAGTTTGATCACCTGATTGTCGGGACACTGGAATGGCCAGAACTTCAAGAACCAGTCATAACTTATCATTTGTTCTCTGTACAAATGGTTGTAACCTGAGGATTACCTGTATCTATGGATATTTCTTCAGGTGGAATACCAGCATCCATTGGGACCTTGTTTGCAAGTCACCTGTTGGGTTCCAAGCCCTTGTCCTTGAGTGGAATGAAGTTCTCTAGAATGCTGCAAAATTATTCCTTGAAGGAAATGTTTGGATTTCTAGATAGGATAAGCAATTCTTTCGGCACTAATGGCTGTATGTAGCAAGTGGAACAAAATTTACATATTTTTTCATTGCACTTTCATTGAAAATTCTTAGCAATTTGCAAGGCAGTTAAATATCGTTAATACAACTGTTCTCAAGTCGTGTTGTTAATTATTTCTAGATCCCTGGGCACTGCAGGGAGGGTACTGGTGGTGGCGCATATAAATTTTGCAAGATGGCTGACCAACCGCCTCTTTTACATTTGCTTGAAGCTTACATTTAAAAAAAAAAAATCTTTCCCCGGAGTTCCTAATTATACAAATTGTATCATGTCTAGCTAGGGTTGTTAAATTTTTTAAAAACACACACAAACACACACACACAAAAGTAACTGCCTTCTGGGAGAGTTATCACAAATCAGCCAGGAAGTTGGGGCTTTTGCATAGCCTCTAGAATTGACATTCTACTGTTCAGCAGATGGCGCTCTTGCTTTGGTTATGGAGACTGAAAATGGCCATTTAAGTCTCATAATAGTACTAAAGGATCTTTTCCTTTCTTTATGCTAAATCCATTGTTTATATTTCTGCAGGATATGGAAAAAATCAGGGCCTTTGTCCAGAGAAAAAGCGTTCATAGCATATTTGACCTTGGTGAACATTGGGTTACAGTTTTGATTTTAGTGGAAGCTTTTTTACTATTTCTAAGAACCCTTTCTGAAGATTGGCTCTGTTTGCTTACTTTTTCTGTGCTGTGATTTTTAAAATTATCTCTTTTTGAAGAACGATGCTGATAAAATGTCAGAGAATGGCAAAATGTACGTGGCAATCTACTTATAAAGCTCTAAGTGACTCACAGGGGACCAAGAAAGATTTTTCATTTATACCTAACGACAGCAACCACTGAAAATATATTTTCCCTAGATTAGGGATTAGGAAAGGATTTTTGTATCAAGTGACTTGTGAACTAGGTCCTACGACTGGGCTAATCCTGTGGGTACAACGTTCTACCGTTTTTCAGTGGATTGAACTCTGCCTTCACAGGAATGTAGAGGTGGAAGTATCACAAAAGTCAAAGAGCTGAATCGGGTTGGGTGTGGCTGGCAAGCTGATGGAAGTTGGATGGTTTACAGCAGGGGTCTTCAAACCTGGCCCTTTTATGACTTGTGGACTTCAACTCCCAGAATTCCTCAGCAGGCACACTAGCTGAGGAATTCTGGGAGTTGAAGTCCACAAGTCATAAAAGGGCCAAGTTTGAAGACCTCTGGCTTACAGCCTGTTTTGCAGTAGAAGATTTGAGACTCCAACTTTGTGTAATAATAACTTGATCTTTGAATATAATCCTGCTAAATATTTTACTGATCCTATTGGAAACACAATTATCATTTCTGCATGGAACAATTTCTTTTGAAGTAATATTGTCTGACCATATGCTTTCGTAATGATAATTTAGGTGGCATGCACAACCTTAGATGTAGACTTGGTGTGTGTTGATGTGACAGAAAAGCTGCCCTTCTTCATCAAGAGACCATCTGTCAATGTGGTAAGGGGGTTCTTTAATAAGTGTCTTGACATTTCTCTTTGCTGGTTATGAGGTGAATAGAAACATGACACACTGCTTTCACATGTAACAGTAAACCTTGTTGCGATTTAATCAGATTCAACATATTACATTCAGCACTACACCTTTGAATGAATTGCATGGTATTTTCAATAGCTAATTTCATTTAGTATTCAGGACTTGTAGCTTACAAATTCTGGCTTGTTTTGTTTGTGACTTGTTATCCAGGTTACTGGAACCAGTCTGGTGTCATGTTTAAAGCAATCACTTCATCCCAGGGTCTGTCTCTTTTCCCTTCCCATCCCCATTTAATTCAGCTGATGATTATTTATTTTTCTCTTTCTTGTAAAGGCAATAGAGCGAGGGATCTACTTCGAACTTATTTACGTTCCTGCCATCAAAGACTCCACAATGCGACGGTACACAATCTCGAATGCCTGCAGCCTGATGCAGATCTGCCGTGGAAAGGTGAGATCAAAAAACAAGGCATGTTTGCCCGATGTCTTCCATCACTAGAGTTTCCAATTATCTGGTTTGAATTAATGTAACGTAACTTGCGCACCCCTATATTTTGGAGGGAGGGGTGCGAAGGTGGGGATTTGAAAAAGTCAGAAGGGCAGCCACACCATGCAGCCAAAGCCTCAGCTCTTCTAACGTGTTGATACATGTACAAAGGGGTAGGGCTTTGATCATGAAGTTGCAACCACTGTTGTAACTTTTTTGATATCCTACTACCCCGTAGATGTCCCTGCTACAGCAAAGATAATAAATGATTCATCAGCAACCATCTGTTCAATACATCCAATTAATCTGTGTCAAGCAAAGAGGAGAACAAGTTGCTCGTCATTGCTTTGTACCTGAAAATCTAACAAAACCCTGAAGGAAATCAAATGTCTATCGAAAGTCTCAGTCATCCGAGTCATGGTTGTCCCAAAGGTGCTTTTCCAAATGGCAACTGGTCTTTCTTGGTTTTTTCCTTGAAAAGTTTTACTCCTCATCTAAGATGCTTCTTGAGTTCTGAAGTTGTCTTTGGGAAAAGCACCTTTGGGAAGGAAATCAAAGAAAATATCTAATTAGTGAGCTGGGTATAGGGCCTTTTGGTCAAGCACAAGGTGCTGAGGCAGCCTTGAGCACTTGCTACAGAAAAAGGGGAAGGTTGCGATTAGTGCCTATGCTTGTATAGATATGGGCATGCCCCTGATCTCCCCAGGAATCCTGCTAGAAATTTCTGGAAAAGGAATAGAGAATTTGTTTTTCGTTCAAGAAAATTGCCCTGATTTCCTCCCCTGGTGCCAGAATGAATTGCCAGCACTTTACGTAATTATCATGTTTAGACATACGCAATTAACAAAACAATCTTTACTCTTAAAGAAAAAGAAAATTTAAAAAATTAAAAATACAAACTGAGAAAGGAAAAAAAAACTTACCTTATATTTTATATGGTATATTTTATATATATTATATGGTAGATTCATCAGCACTTTACTGTTGTTACTGAAACTTCAGGACAAAGTTGCACAAGTCCCTGGATCCCATGTGGCTCCCCAAAACCTCTCTACAAATTGCTGCTGGATTAAAAATTCTTACAGGGGGAGAAAGGGAAACTTCTGATATGCTTGAGGAGTAATCTCATTTATGGCATTGTTTTAATTTAATATTGAGTTTTATTTAATATAATGGGATGGCTTACCCAATTTAGGTTTTGTAATTTTGTTTAATGAAATGGACACTGTAGGAAAATAAATAAGAGTAGAGTAGAGTAGAATAGAATAATAGAATAGAATAGAATAGAATAGAATAGAATAGAATAGAATAGAATAGAATAGAATAGAATAGAATCATAAAAAACAAAAAAGGGGGACAAAGAACAATTTGGAGGTACTTATCCATGGAAACACTCGTGTGTGTTTTAAGTGTTATATAAATGTAAACATGCAATGGCGTTTAATATCCACTTTGATTTGGCCCTAGAAGCTGCAACTCCACTCAAAAGCTAATGTATTTATTTTCTTCCATCCAGAATACATACACACATTAACCCCTTTTAAAGACTGATGTTTGAGTCAGCTTTCATCCTTTTACCTTGTGCTCTGTCTTCTAGATTTAAGCTTGATGGCGAGGAATGTCCCTCCCTCCCTCCCTCCCTCCCTCCTTCCTTCCTTCCTTCCTTCCTTCCTTCCTTCCTTCCTTCCTTCCTCCCTTCCCATTAAAGTAAGTATTAAATATATGAAGAAAAGGAACCTTCTAGACAGAGAAGAAAACAGATATTTTTTTTTCTTTTTATTCTCCAGTTAATTTCACACAGGGAAGGCAGTGTTTTAGCTTTTGTCCTCCAAAAAGAACGTCCTGACATTTGCTCCAATGGGAACGTTCTTTGAGAATGTGGTGTTCTGGCAGTTTGGTCAAATTATGTGGATTCATTGCCTAAAATAAATAACTCTTGCATTGTCTTCTTTCCTAGAATATTATTCTGTCCAGTGGAGCTGAAAAGGTAAGGATGGATTTAGGTGTCACTCTGATTCTTTAAAGATCAGCAATTGTTTGAATGGATGCTTCTCTTTAAAGCAGCCGATATTTGACTCAGCCAATCCGTATTTGATTTTCTGTGGCTCATTCAGATGCCCAAAATTCTCTTCCCCTTCCATCACAAAGTCAAGGGATCCTCTTGTACCTTCTAGTTCAGGGATGTCAAACTGCCGGCCTGCGGGCCGGACGCGTCACGTGAAAGCCGCACCCACCCTATTGCCGGCAATGGCAAAACTGTCCTGATACATCGCGAGTTTGACATGTCTGTTCTAGTTCATAATTACACTTTCATTCAGTGGCGTGTCAAAAACTTCACTGAAACTGGGAGAGGTTGGCCATAAGTCCATAAATACTGACTCAGTGTAGACATGAAAGAAATCAGAGAAAAATATGGTGCCTGCTTGCCAAACATCAGTTATATTTAATATTAAATCCCTGTGGCCAGAGAAGGAACTAATCATATGAGTCAGTTAGCCAGGTTTTCTGATCACTCTTTCCCATCGTCACACTCCAGCCCAGGCAGGGGTGTCAAAGAATACAAGATGGTGATCATGGCAGCACATTTAAAGGCCTGCCTCTTGGATGTGTTTGATTGTATTGACGTGACCATCATTTTGACTTTGTGACACACACACACACACACATATGCCCCCCACGAAGGTCACTGCATCCATTTGGCTTGATGGGAGGAGTATGAATGCAAATGGAGGGGAGATAAGCGTGTCTGTGTGCCTTCCTTCTCCAGTGGCCTTTGACACCTGGAATTGCATTATTAGTGAAGACAGGCAAAATACTTGCTTTTAAAGAGAAAAATAGGAGGGAGCAGGGGCCTGTACTTGAGTTGGAGGAAAGAGGAGAGAGATTGTGATGGGGAAAGCTGAGCCTTTTTATTCATTCATTTATTTAGCATAAGGTGTTGCCACTATGAAAGCCAGGAGTCTACAATGTAATTATAGAGTAGTAGTTTGGCTGCCTAAGGATGCTAGTTTGTTCAGTTCACGCTCACGCACTATCCTGGGTGTACCAGAGGGGGCAAACTAGTTCAGCACACAGAGTAGCTAGCAGTGTTCTTCATCATCCAGGACTTTTTCTCTGCTGGTTTTTGCCTTGCATTCGGGCCAGTCTGGCATCAGTTGGTTTCTTGCTTCCACCATTAATCCCACCAGAGTGGTACTATTTATCTACTTACACTTGCATGCTTTTGAATTGTTAGGTTGGCAGAAGCTGAGGCAAGTGTTGGGAGCTCACCCCGTCACGCAATACTAGGGCTCGAACTGCCGGAATGCAGAGAACTTACCTTTTCCATCTGATAAACCCAGTGTCTTTAAGCCAGTAAGACATCGCACCTCTAAAATTAAGCCTGCACATGTGATATTTCACTGTCCATGATTTTGGAAACATAGTGGAACATGATACATTCTCTTCTATTACACCTACTTCACAAAAATTGAATACTTCTTTGTCTAGGAGAAAGCTGATGTTGTTACATAAAATCTTGACCATTTAAGTGGTAATTATATGATACAACTTGTCTCCATCAAAATTAATAAACTGTTGATGTTTGGAGGAAGTAAGCTGCTTTTGTATGGTCCAAGTATTGACTCTCGGAGTGCAGTGCTTTAATTCTCAAGTATGCAATTGCAATTTATGCTCTGCATCTGTATTTATCTCTTCCCCCCTCCCCTTTCTGTTGTAGCCTATCCAATTGCGAAGTCCATATGATGTGGCTAATTTGTATCCTTTTAAAATGGATTGATAAAGCCTTGAACTGTTAAAGACACTATGATGCTTATCTGAAAAAGGGATAATCAGCCATAGAATGCTGGTGAATAGCATCTCTTCCTTCAGAGACGTAAAAGATTTGGAAAGGAAATGGCATACAAAACATGGCCAGCAGGATACTAGACTACGGTATTACTCATACATCAGCAAAACAGGCTAGAAAAAAGCAGAATCTGCCTTGGTTTGAACAATAGAATCTGGAGAGGTTTGACCCTAAGTGCGTAAGTACTGACTCAGTTTAGAATATGAATGTCTGTGGCCAGAAAAGGACATAATAAGATGACTCATTCCGTTGGCCAAGATTTCTTATCTCGCTTTTTTCCCCACCCTCGTATTCCAGCACAGGTAGATAGGCAGGTAAGAGAGTGTGCATGTATAAATCTTGAGTTCTTTCTTTACTCTGAATTGCATTTATTGTTGTCCATTGATGAAAAGCATGTTTATCATTTGAGACCTGAAGAATCCTTAATGAAAGTGGCAGAGGTTGGTTGTTTGGCCTTTCAGAAAGCAACGGCAAGGCAACTGTTTCGACCAACAGCCGAGCCGTCCTTCTTCACGGAGGTGAGTCCAAACAGTGATGGTCTTTGTGTAGATAGTCCTTGACCTATGACCACAATTGAGCCTACAATTTCTGTTGCTAAATGAGACAGATGTTAAGTGAATTTTCCCCTATTTTATGACCTTTTTGGCCACAGTTGTTAAGTGAATCACTGCAGTTGTTAAGTTAGTAATACAGTTGTTAAGTGAATCTGGCTTCCACATTGTCTTTGCTTGTCAGAAGGTTGCAAAAGGTGATCATCCCATGACCCCAGGATACTGCAACTGTCATAAATATGAATCAGTTGCCAAGCGTCTGAATTTTGATCACGTGATCATGGGCAGGCTGAAATGGTCATAAGTGTGAAAAACGGTCATAAGTTGCTTTTTTCAGTGCCGTTGTAACTTTGGATGGTCACTTAATGAACTGTTCTAAGTCAAGGACTACCTGTATAGTAAGATTAGTGCATTACCAATATTGACAAAGTATAATGCAAAGAAGTGATGATAAGTATTTCCCTTATTTGTTCCACTCCTGACCTCCAGCATTATCATTATTATTATTATTATTATTATTATTATTATTATTATTATTATTATTATTATTATTATTATTTGTAATTACTGGAGGAAAAAACATAGTTTTCTTTTTAAGGTAAGTTTTATATTGTTGGTTTTCAATTGTTATTTTATTTCATTATGATTTGTTTGTTTTATATGGTCTTTGATTGCAATAAACTTGTATTTATCTTCATTTGGAGGATTCCAGGTTGAAAAAGGTTGTCCTTTGCTATTGTTCTGAACAGGCATTTGATTTGTAAGCATCTTCTTGGATGAACTACAGTCCTTCACCGTGTAACTTGTAGATAACCAAGAAGATAGTGGAGTGATTTGTGCCAAGCTAGTTTCTGGGGCAACTGTACAGTTAGGATGTGATAATCTACTCTGGCCCACAGTTTCTATTTTAGGGCTGGCTTATATGGGGAAGAGAACTACCAACATGGATTCATTATGGCTTGATGCCACACAATTGCATATGATACTCAACTTTCTTTTCACCTACATCAGAATGCTATTTGGCCCCATAATATTGCAATGGGTAATTCAATTCCATGTTGCATTGGCTAGATTGTCTGCAGTAGAACAGGTTCTTACATCATGCATCTAATCATACGTTTCTTTTTTTTTTTTTT
>NW_015388923.1:160119-185153 GCF_001527695.2 Protobothrops mucrosquamatus
TTGTGTAAACTTCACATTTCTCACCCAGATCAACTCCCAAGTGTCCATAGGTATTGTTTCTCCTATATTTTGAGCCCATTTAATCATACAATCTTTAACTAATTCAGTTTCTGAGTCCAATTCTAATAAAACATTGTATATCCTTTTAATATGTCCTTTGGCACCATCTCTTACTTGCTTCAAAAAATTCCCGTCTTCCGTAACAAAAATGGTCTTTTTATCAATTCGCCATCTATCTTGAATTTGTCCATACAAAAGCCAAGAAAAATTTGGGTTATTTTGCTTCAAAACTTCTATTGATTTTAGGCACCAGTTGCCACCACCACTCTGGTATAACAATTCTTTATATGTAAGTCCCTCCATCACCACTCCTCTAGTTATAGTTTGAAAAATATGTGATGATATCACCCAGAGTGGTAGCTTAACATCAAACTTAAAGAAATACTTTTGCCAAACTCTTAACAATGCAGTCCTTATTATATGATTTCTGAAGGTTTTATCATTTTTTTTCTGCATAAAAAGATAAGCATGCCACCCAAAGTACAGGTCCCATCCTTCGACATTCAAAATCATACGTTTCTATTGGTGTATGAAACATTCTTTAATTTCAGAAGCCAGGAAGACTGCCTCCGGAGTGGTGTATACAGTGAAGAAACCTCAAACTACAGAAGAAAAAGATGATGATGATGATGCTCCACGTAGTAAAAAAGCCAAGAAAGATTTGTGAAGTACAAGTTTACCTCTCTAACATCCAACATCAGACCAAACCTCCATGCTGTCGTACCTTAGGATGGCTAATGAAGAGGAAGAATCCTTATCACTTAAATAGAGACAAGTATATACCTAGGTGAACTCTCTGTATGGACCTTAGAAGCAATATATGATGCTCCTTGAATATTATCCGGTGAAAAATGGCAATATAACACTTGAAAGAAATGGGAGGACATATAGCTGTGCTGTATTTTATAATAATTATATAGTATCTTATCAAATATGACTTTTACTATCCAGTTGCCCACTCTAATGATCAAAACAAGAATTGGCATTCTATATATGTAACCTAGATTTTTTAAAATTGTGTTGGCTTTTATTAATCTGACTACATATGCATGCTGAAAATCATTACAATACCGTGATTTCATCACAGGATTATAATAATGTTACTAGAATTCCACATTTGAGTTCCTGATTACAGAGTTATTAATGCAGCCTACTGCTTGTAACCATCTGAAGAAATTGCAGCCTTAACTACGAGCAAAGTTTCTACCAGTTTACTCATAGCTATAACAGTGGAGCATCCAGATAATTTGTGCAATTTAACTATCCTGGGTTGAGAAATAACCGTGTCTTGCCAGCTGTAGTATGAGACAAAATGAGGTGGGGTCAGAGACAATGTGTATTTGTCTGAAACAAGGCAATAAACGTGTAATAATATAGTATATGTTTTTAAGACTTGTTTGCCCATTTCCATCTCTTCCTGTCCATTTCCAATTGCCATTTCTAATGGCTTTATCACTTCCTAGCAAGATGACAATAAAGCAGTGTTCTAGACGCTCCTAAAGGATTACAGTAAATGAAGAATCTTAAGTAGATGTCACAGTAGCAGTTCTGTTTCGAGAATGCAGCATTTATAATGGATCTCAAATGTGAGTTAAAAGATGGTTCTGTTCAAAGAATGGTGGGTAGAAGGAAGATACTCTTGCTCAGCATATCCAGCATATCAGGAAGCCAAAACTGGGGATAGAAGGTTCAGCACCCCAATATCTCCTGCAGCCTCTCTGCTCCTTCACCTTACTGCTGTATACCTGATCAGAACATCACAGGTAATCTATAGCACAAAGATTGTGCTGTTGTCATGTTATTAGATCTTGACAACAAGCTTGTGGAACATGTGAAGCAGTTGTTCAGGATTCATGTGAGGCTATTGGGTGGATCTAGCCCTGAAACCAGGCATCAGTAGTAATTGCAACGTTGACCAAGTGGCTTGCAATTTGATTTCATGTTTCCGGCTTCCAAAACATTTCAGGTAAATGTTGAAGTTAATCCATATAATTTGAATTAGGGCTTTATTGTTTCTATGTCCATGCAATGACGCATTTGTGCTATTTTCTTTTGGGATAAGCTATGTCACATAACATGCTGAAGAATTAGAATTAGAAATAACCAACGAAACAACAGCAGATAGAAAAGCAAAGTTAACTCTAGTATATGCCAACTTCACTACTCTATATCCTTCAGTATGTTTCTTTCATTGCAAACTATCTTTCCTCCACTGCCATACATTGCCTTTTTATCTCCTTTTGAGGATCTCATCAACTCCATAGAGCTGCAACTTTTATTGATCTAGCATCTCAACCTACATATTCATTCAAATTCATTCATGGCTTGCGTATGGCCATACCACCTCAATATGCTGCCTTCACAGTGGTTACTGGTCATCTTGTATTCAGTCTGCTTTCATTCAGCACCCATTCAAAACTGCTGTGGGTTTTCACCATAATTACAGAGATGAGGAGGACCAGAGAGCCTCAACGGTATTTAGTATCGTGGCAAGCCATGGTTTACTTAAACTTTAATTGCTCAGATTGCACCACCATGGGCTTTGTTCATGTAACCTTCTTAAGCCAGTAACAATATAATTGTCAAGCTCGAAGCCCAGGTATGATGTTGCCACTATTATTGCTTCCCAGCTTGCCAATGCGCTAGGGGAGAGGAGAGTGGGAAATGGAATGCAGGCTCCAAACAATAAGTCAGCCCGAATGAACCAAGGACGTTTCAGCAGGTGTTTGCAAACCCACAGAGACACTTTCTCATAACAATATTTTGACACTCAATTGGACCGTGTGACCAGCACTAATAGGGTGAGGGAGGATTCTATAATTATAGTGGTTTGTGCAGGAAATAACCAGAGCTGGTTTTGCTTTCATCTGTGCCGAAATGATTTACTCAATAAAGTTTTGCATTAAGAGATTGGATTGTCTCGACAGTGCTTGCTCAGTTGGGTTCGTCAGTCGGAACATTGACAATAGTACCATAATTGACCCCAAATACTAAGCCACAGCTCAACAAATGGTATCATAGTTTGGTGCAATTGATCCAATCAGTGTCAGTAATTTTGAATATTGGCTATCTGATTTGAGAAGGTAAAGATTTGTCATAGTTTTAACTGTTTATAACCTCTAATGCTTATCTGAGAATTGGCAACCATTTTTTTGTTAGCTGATGGAACATAACAATCTTCAGACAAATAAGTAAAGTATTCAGGCAGAACAAGCCATTCTCTTATTTAAATCTTATAGGGAATTTAATACAAAATGTACATAAAAAGCCATAGAAATATACAGAACTTTTCTTGCATTACCGAGCATGTAAAAATAACTGCATTTTCTTCTAATTCACTTCAATACCTTCCTTTATGTAACTTTCTAATTTGAACTTTGTAGTTCATTTTCCACTATTTTGGGTAAAACTGGTCTACCCTTAATAAACTTTAAAATAAACCAGATCTGTTCCTTTTTCATTCTACTTCCACTGTTCCTTTCTAATTTCATTGCTTTCCATACCTCTGTTCTCCAGCCCCCGTTCTTGGCTTTAACAGTTTACTCTGATAATAGCAATTCAGCAGAAAAGTTGGGTGACACTTAAAAATTAATTACATTGGAGTTAAGTTAGGGGGAGAGAAGCTTCTTGTGAAGTTGCTAATACATTCAGAAACGTGATTGTCTTGTATAAATGCTCTTGGCTGATTATCATTTCAGTAATCTACAACTCTAGTATCAACATGACTTTTTGAAAGATCAGCAGAGAAACAACAACCAAAGAAACTTCATCCAAGAAAAAGGAAAGAATGGAATACAATATATAAATAGGAATATTAAAATAAAAAAAACCCCTTGAAATCAGTGGAATTGTAACACTCAAGCTGTGCCTTTGAACCTTTTGTCCTCAGACTTATTCCAAAAGCAAAACACTAGCTCGATCAGGCAACGATGGCATCACGTATCAAGGAACTATTCTTCACATTGTTCTTTATGCTGATAATTGCGCCATCTGCAAAGAAACGGTCATTCACTGAAGCTTTGAGTCTGGTCTTCAGAATGTATCTATGGGAGAACTCTTATAAGCATTCTCCTTCAGGTTGTTGAAGATTTCTTTGGTGCCGTTTTGCCACTGTAGCACAAGATCCATTGGAGTTTTCCCTTCCTATGCAAGACAGTCAAGAAAATGTGATTATATTTCTTGGAATGTGATTTTTGCTAGCTTTTATTTTTTGGACTTGATCAATTTCTTGTAGGGTAAAATGAGAGAGCTGTCATATGTCTGGTCACATTGAGTAAACTTGTTCAAGAAGATAGGTGTTTCACACTTCTAAAATTCATGCTCTATCTGTTCTATCTGAACAACGAATGTGCTTCCAGCATACAGTATATAGTAGTATGTGCTGTAGCTTTGCCATAAATTCTTATTCATTCTATCACAGGGGTCTCCAACTTTGGCAACTTTAAAACTTGTGGAAGTTGCCACGGTTGAGGACCCCTGATCTATCACCTATACTTCACTCAAAATCCACAATAAAGATAGTATCTTTATTAGGGCTAACCAAAATACCACAAAAGGATATCTTCTGTTCCAGATGGTCAATCCAGATCCTACCAGTGGTATCCAGCAGAAAATCTAATTATTTTCTCATAAATCTGCCTACTTAAATAATTTTTTTAAACTATTTTATTCAGTTGCCTATATTTGCCCCAAAGAACCAGACCCACCTGCATAAATGCTCAAATCTAGAAAGGCAGTGAGGCACTGCAATATGGAAGGACATCAAATAGGAAAAAAGGGACTTCTTTTACTCATTTTGCAAGCATGTCTTCCTGCAGTGGTTTCAATTAGTTTTAGGATAAATTTCTACAAGATGTTTCCAAATTATAATAAAGTTCCGCTTTGGGTTGCATATTCTGTATAAAATCTTCAGCCCTAACGAAAGCCACATTAACAAATAAATAGTGCAGAAATCCCAGTTTATAAAGGAGATGGAATGAGAAAATACTTTAGAAGAGACATGTACGCTGCAGCTGTTGGCATCTCCTTAAGGGAACCATGTCATTTTTAAAGTTGTTATGGTAGTGAATACACATCTGAACAGGTAGCAGTAGTGTGTGGCAAATCTATTACAGAATATTTGTGCTTCTCCAAATACGTTTCTCCAGGGAATGCCAGACCATGAAAGGGGTTGCTCCCTTAATGGGGTGCTAACAGAAGAAGCAAACATCCCCTCTGAAGCACCTTTTTAGCTTCAAAGCCAAATGGCTTCATAAGGTTAGGCAGAGGGATTTTTTGCACCCCAGATCTGGCATGATTTGCCCAAATCATGCCATGCTCTTGTAGGAATATAGCCAATGCTTCCCTCCACAAAATACAGGTAGTCCTCAACTTACAGGTCATTTAGTGAGCGTTCAACGGCACTGAAAAAAGTGACTTATGGCTGTTTTTTACACTCATGACCATTGCAGCATTCCTTGTGGTCACGTGATCAAAATTCAGACGCTTGGCAACTGGCTCATATTTATGAGGGTTGCAGTGTCCTAGGATCCCCTTTAGCAACCTTCTGACAAGCAGAGTCAATGGGGAAGCCAGATTCACTTAACAACTGTGTTACTAGTTTCACAGCTGCAGCGATTCACTTAATTGTGGCGAGAAAGGTCGTAAAATGAGGCAAAGCTCACTTAACCACTGTCTCGCTTAGCAAAATTGACATTTTGGAGTCAATTGTGACCGTAAGTCGAGGACTACCTGTAGCATTGAATTCCGTCTTTAAAATAGCCTTTTTTAAATTCTGTCTTTTCTGAATAT
The DNA here is from genome assembly GCF_001527695.2 of Protobothrops mucrosquamatus. Classification (NCBI taxonomy): domain Eukaryota; kingdom Metazoa; phylum Chordata; class Lepidosauria; order Squamata; family Viperidae; genus Protobothrops; species Protobothrops mucrosquamatus. The sequence continues at coordinate 165,970 of NW_015388923.1, forward strand.
AACAGAATCATTTGGAATAAAAATCAACAGAAAAATATATTTCAAAACAGTAGGAAGATGTTTTGGGAGGAAAAGCCTTGTAATGTATTCATTTTGCAGTATGTTAGTAATGAGTATAATCTGACATGTAATTTGCAATTTGTGGGCTTGATCCATCATATTTAAAATAGATGCAGTAAATGAAACTAAACTGAATCACAGTTACTATAAATACAATTGATTTCAATGTTATCTATATCGTCTGGTTTCAGCGCTTCTAGGTGACTTCAGTTTCACAACAGTGGGGGGAGGGGAGGAACTGCAAAAGGAGGAACTTACAATGTTCTTTACATTCAGGTTAGCCCCATAGAGAATCAGGAGTCGAATCATTTTATATCGATTTAATCTCACAGCATCATGCATTGGAGCATCACCCTCCTAGGAGAAGGAAGGAAAATTGAATATGACAGTCTTGGAGGCTGGTTGTGCACAATTTTGACAATACTTAACAAAAAATGCAACCAAAAGCTATTATAAAAGAGGTATGAAATCATGGCACTGAGTTGGAATGACTGGTTAGAAGGCATCCTGAACACTATTGCTATCCTGTTATAAAAGAACACTACCATTCCTTAAGTAGCTAGAATTCCTATAGCAGTGGTGGCGAACTTATGGCATGCGTGCCAGAGGCGGCACTTGGAGCCGTCTCTGGGGGCACATGCGCCGTCGCCCCAGTCCCGCCTCCCCCCGCGGCCCCCTCCTCACCAGCAACCCTCCTGGAGGAGAGTCGCCCCCAGCACAGCCCGCACGGAGCAGCACATCCAAGGACATAGCCGGGCAGCAGGGACAAGACTCCGCCCTCGCACCCCATAGTGTGCAGATGATGCTGTGGGGTGCGGGCGGAGGGCATGTTGGTTCAAGTTGGTTCATAAGCTTAGTTTCTAGACAGTTATGGGTGTGCTACAACTTTTGGGGGAATATGGATTTGGGTCAGGCTGCGGACAGAGATATCGGGTGAACATCTTCACTTTTAGACATTTAGTCCCTTATTCAGCAGATTTACTGACATGATATTTACAATCACAATGACTTACAATCGAAATTCTGGCTCAGTTATGGATGTAAGTTTACCTCTACTAAAAATTCATGGCCCTGGCATAAAATATAAAAAATGGCTGTTTGGTTGATAGTCATCTCTATTAATGGTACTCATGGGGTACTATTCAACTCTCTTCCTCTATATTTGAATAATTTTTGGTCCACTTTTACAAGCACAAAAGGCCACCATTAGGTTCTTTTTTTTTTTTAGTATTGCCTTCTGATGGGCATTCTAACACCACCTACTCTATCTGTTACCAAGGAAGGAGATAGTATACTTACTCTGTCTTTGGCATTGAGATCTGCTTCACATGCAATGAGATGTTCTCCACATTCATACTGGCCTGTCCTTACTGCCACATGCAAAGGACTGCTGAGCAACTAGTGGAAAGGAAAAAGTGGAAAAAAGCATAATCCATAACTGTAGGCAATAAACTTGGATGGAGAAAAGAATTTCATACAAGCAGGTTCCAGATTCATATCTTCCCTAAACCAAATTTATGGGACAATTATAAAATACCTTGTCTTTGGCATTTCTGTTTATCCCTTTGTTTAAGAGGAATTTCAGGACTTCTATATTTCCGCCTCGACACGTCCAGTGAATAGCCGTTGATTCGAGCTACATCAGAAGAAACAAAACAAAAGACAGGAAATTACAATAATGTAGGAATAATGAAAGCGTAGACCTGTTTTAAAAGTATACAGGCTCTTGGCTGGTCATCCTCTCGATTGGAAAAAACTTTTCAGGTTCCTGGACTCAGAGATTAACTAAAACTGAAAGTTCTTTCAATAAAAAAATCCAGATTTTTCTGGACACAAGTCAACATGTTAAGACAAAGGAGACGATCATTCTAAGATCATGGTGACTCCTGAATATAAACAGTAATTCCTAGTGACCAAAACTTGATTAAGCTGTGCTCATTGAGGAACATAAACACAGCTTTATTCCGGGTTACTATATTCTGTTTTTGACTAGTAGTCCTCAACTTACGACCACAACTGAGCCCAAAATTTATGTTGCTAAGTGAGAAATTTGTTAAGTGAGTTTTGCCCCATTTTACTACTTTCCTTGCCACATTTGTTAAGTGAATCACTCCAGTTCCTAAATTAGTAACACGGTTGTTAATTGAATCTGGTTTCCCCATTGACTTTGCTTGTCAGAAAGGTGATCACATGACCCCGGGACACTGCAACCGTTGTAAATGTGAGTCGGTTGTCAAGCATCTGAATGTAAATCATGTGACCCTAGGGTGCAATGGTCATAAGTGTGAAAAATGGCCATGTCGCTTTTTTCAATGCTGTTTTAGCTTCAAACGGCCATTAAGCGAATTGTTATAAGTCGAGGGCTTCCTGTATTACTTCTTAGTGTCAAAAACAAATGCCTTTCTTCATCTAGTTCTCTGTATAAAACATACCTTTGATTATTAAGCTACAGCCCCCCCCCCCTTTGGTGCTCTCTGGATATGTTCAATTTCTCTTGGACTAATTTAATCACACAGGCAATAGGTCAGAAAGCCCTACCACTTGACTAGAAGCACTTAACTTGGCATGGAAGCCGAGAAAGTCATGTGTATATCATTGCAGCAGAAGCATACCCTTAGATGGCAACTTGTCATGAAGTCCCCTTTATAAATTGTACTGTGCAGTAAACAACAGTCTCCTTTGCAATTACATCTGACCAGAGGTATGCATTGCTAGGATGAATAGCAGGGGTGGAGCCTTATCTGCTGGCCCCACACCAAACAACTCACACCTCTTATCCTGCTCACTTCGTCATGTCAACCTGAAAGTCAACTTGAGAGGACAGTTTGTTGTCTACAAGAGTTGGCTTAATGTGATTGAGAGTATGAATGAAGCAGAGTCCCAGTGTGGCTTCGTTCATAGTCAAGTTAATTTTAAAGACATGTCCACCACCACCACCACAGGACACCAGGAGGCCAGGTGATATGAGATGATACGTTAATTCTGTCTCTTTCCTTGTGTTAGCATACCCTATTAAAAATAATGATGGATAGGCAAATGGGCTCCTTCTCTTTCTCATAATTCTGTCAGGTACTCTACGTGTTTGTGAGAATCAGCCTGAAGAACAGTATTAATGCATGCAGTTTCTGCTTACCATATCCTGGAATTCAAGTTGAGCCCCGGCTGCTACTAACTTTTCCACAATTGCCAAATGTCCTTGTGAGCATGCCCTGTGCAAGGCGGTACGCTTGTACTGTCAATTGAAAGACAGATAGCACAATCAATAATAAACAACTGCTTTTTTATTTTTAAAGCATTATTTCTCCCTCCCTCTTTGTCCTGGTGATTTTCTAACCTATAGCCCTCAGATTTCCTGATGATCCATCATATAAATACTAGCAGAGGTAATACTGTTTAGCTTTCTGGATCAGCCTAATATTAACTAAGTATTTCCATCTAGATTGTGTGTTCTTATGTATGACACCAGCCAGAGCATAGAACAACTCAAAGAAGAAGTGCAACATCGGAAAATGTGGAGAGATCTCGCCCATAGAATTACCGGGGGGGAGGGGAGAGAAAGAGAGATGAGAGAAAAATATTAAGTATTGGATGTAACTGTCTATGGAGGCAGTTGCTAAGGTGCTTTTTCAAGAGGCAACTAGACTTTCGGGACTTCCGGTTGAATCGCCGGCGCCGATGGCAGCTTCTCCATAGGCTGCCCTCCCCGAAGAAATGTGAGCCGCGGGAAACAGCGTTCAACAGCTGTCCCGTGGTTCGGAATCCTCTTCCCCGGGCAAAGGGGGAGAGGTGAGTTTCTCTAGTAGGGGTAGAGCTCTCTAGCCCCCATACTTTTAAAGTGGTGGGGGTGAAGGTGAGCTCCCCCGGAGCTAGGGACTTCTCCATTCTTTGGGCTGCCTTCGTTCGACTGCTCGTTCGAAGCAAGATGCGGATTCAATCTCTGCCTTCAAGGAGAGCGTGAGTGTAATTTTCAAAGGCAGACAGAGCCTGCCAGGAAGATCTGATGGGGATTTTTGTTGAAACCTTAACTCTAAATTTATAATATCTTCTTCTGCTTTCTTCAATTGAATCTGAAGAGCAAAGAATATGGCTGCGGAAGGGCGTTTCTTTTCTCCTCTGCGGTGAATTCATATGAGACTTTCACTTTTTAGAAACTTTCTCTTGGACTTTCTATTAGCTACATTGTATTGATGGAATAGGGTTTTTTTTGTTTCTATCGTTGCTGGGTGTTTTTACAAAAGTTTAAAGTATTTTTAAAAGACTTTTACAAGATTTTATATTATAAAAATATAAGAAGGGAAAGGAAAAGAAAAAAAAAAGTAAAATGGCCTCTAAGCGTGGAGCCTTTGTTCCTCAGAAGATTATTTCCCCCTCTGTTGTCCAAATACCACAGCAGACTAAATCAAGGAGTCCTCCACCTAAAATAAGGAGTCCTCCACCTTCTCCCCCAGTCCCAGCCCCAGCCCCAGCACTTACATTAAAAGATATTCAAGATGCATTAAAGAATACTACAAGACAAATAAGAGCAGAAATGGAAGACCTGTTTGAAAAGAAGCTTGAAGAGAAGAATGTAGAGATGAGAGAAGACATATTGTCAGCATTGCAAGGCTTGGCTGGGCATGCAGAACACATTGAAGGAAGGGTGGATGAAGTGGAAGAAAATCTTGAGTGCTTGGATTTTAGAATGGAGAAAGTGGAGGAGAATGTGGATTTAATTCAGAATGAGGTCATCTTGTCACAATATAGAGAGATGGAATATGCAGTGAGAATAAGAGGGCTTAAAGAGAATGCTCAAGAGAAATTGGAGGAAATTGCAGCAGATCTGGCTGGGGTTCTGTCCTGCCAACCTGAAGAAATTATGAGAGATGTTGAAATTTTTTTTAGAGTTAATTCATGGGTTGCAAGACAGAGGAACCTTCCAAGAGATGTGGTCATTTATTTTTCTAGAAAGTCTACTCGTAATCAAATTATTCAAGCTTTCTACAATCAAAAATTTCAAGTATTAGGTCAAGATGTTATAATTTTGAAGGAGATACCATCTAAAATACTTAAAAGAAGGAAGGATTTTGCTTTTTTGGCTGAAGAATTGAAGAAGCGGCAAATTCAATTTAGATGGGAGATACCTATTGGGATAATGGTCATTTATATGGGAACCCGCTATCGGCTTAATACTGTGGCAAAGGCAAGGGATTTTTATATCTCTATATTGAAACCGGGTTCACCACCACCTTCAGATTCCAGGAAGGAAAGAATCAGAGAAGGTAAAATTGTAGAAGGAGCTACATCATCATCGTTAAGTAAAGATTTACAAGAACAAGGCCAAGTCAAGCAGCAATCTATGGAAATGAAAGAAGACCCAAAATCACAGAGAATGACGCGTGCAGCTCATAGACGCAAAGAGAGAGAGCAACAACAACTGGAGGTGACACCTATAACACAGCAAGTAATTTCAGAGCCAGTGGGGGGAGCGAGACCGAAAAGATCAGTGATAGCTGATCTGCAAGGAGCGTTCCAGAGGCTCACTGCCACTAAAGATGGCAAGGTTCCTGACATGGAATGTTAATGGTTTGAATTCTCCACAGAAAAGGAAGAAAATATTTCATTATTTGAAACAACATAAAAATGATGTTATTTGTTTGCAAGAAACTCACATTACAGCAAAGGATCAAAAATTCTTGATTAATTCACGGTTGGGTGCACACTTTATAACGCCCGCACCTCAGAAGAGAGGTGGGGTAGTTATTTATGTCAAGAGTGAGTTGTTGCCTAACTTGATTGAATCTGATTTGGAAGGAAGATATGTTTTTATTGACATATTGTTGAATGGGAAAAAATGTTTGATTGTTGGATTGTACGCACCAAATCAACAACAGAAAAAGTTTTATACATTGCTACATCGGAAACTAAATCAAATGGATTATAACTCGGTTATTATGATGGGAGATTGGAATGGTGTTTTGGATGCAAGAAGAGACAAGAAAGGTTCCTGTAAAACATTTAACTCTTTATTGCCTAAAACTTTTTTTGATTTGAAGGATGAACTGGAATTATGAGACATTTGGAGAGAGAGAAATATGGAAGAAAGAGATTTTACTTTTTTTTCGGATAGGCATCAATCCTATTCTAGAATTGACTTTTTTTTAACTACTAATGATTTTTCTTCTAGGGTGAAGAATATTAAGATTTTTCCCAGAACACTGTCAGATCATAGTCCTGTATGGATGGAACTACTTGTTGAAGAACGGAATAGAAGAACTTGGAGATTGAATGAAAATTTATTTAGACATGATATTAATTTGCAGAAATGTAGAGATCAATTGAATTTTTTTTGTTAAATATGTTTAAAGGTACTTCAATTTCAATGGTCTGGGATGCAAGTAANTAAAGCATATATGCGAGGTAATTTGATTTATATGAATAATTTTCATAGGCGTACACAAATGCAAAAACGTAAAGAGTTAGAGGAGGAAATTAAATTAAAGGAGCAGGCATTTATGCTAAACCCATTGGATAATAAGTTGAAAATATCTTTAAAGGTACTTAGGGATCAATTTAATATGTTAATAGCGGATCAGACTGCAACTAGTTTAAGGTATATGAAACATAATACATTTTGTAATGCAAATAAACCTGGAAGGTGGTTGGCTTACCATTTAAGAAAGAAGCAAAAGTCAAGGATTATAGAGGAAATAGACTATAATGGTAAATTGACATTTCAACAAAATTTGATTAAAAAGAGTTTTTTGGATTTTTATTCAAAGTTATATGCTTCTGAAAATATACATTATGAGGATATAGATAAGTATCTACAGCAGGTACACCTACCTAGGTTGTCAGATAGTCAAAAAGAAAAAATGAATTGTTTAATCACGTTGGAGATTAAGGTGGCAATTAAGCAATTAAAAGTTGGCAAAACCCCAGGTACAGACGGATTAACAGCAATTTATTATAAGATGTTGTCTGAGGAAATGATAGGGCCATTAAAGGAATTGTTTAATAGTATCTTGATGGGCAAAGAAATACCTCCATCATGGAGAACTGCCTTTATATCTTTAATTCCAAAGGAGGGTCAGGAACTGACACAACCTAAGAATTATAGACCTATATCATTATTGAACACGGACTACAAGATTTTCTCAAAGGTATTGGCAAATAGATTAATGCAAGTGTTACATCAATTGATTCACAGGGATCAGTCCGGATTTATTACTGGAAGATATATGAAATATAATGTAAGACAAATTATTAATTTAATTGAATATTTGGATAAGAATAACCAAATTCCGGCTGCTTTTATTTTTTTGGATGCTGAAAAAGCATTTGATCAAGTGGATTGGGGTTTTTTTGTTTCAAGTAATAGAAAGAATGAATTTGGGGGATAAATTTTTGTCTGCTATTAAAGCCATTTATCAACAACAGTCAGCTCAGATTATAGTTAATGGGGGATTAACTGAATCGTTTAAAATTGGAAAGGGAACCAGACAAGGATGTCCACTATCACCACTACTCTTTGTTTTAACAATGGAGATTTTGCTAATTAGAATCCGGGAGTCCTCCATTATAAAGGGAATTAAGGTTAATAAAATAGATTATAGGCTTAGAGCTTTTGCGGATGATTTGGTGTTAACATTAACTCAGCCGCTAGAGTCAGTAATTGATATGATGGAAATTATAGGTCAAGGTGGCATCTGGATCCACAGAAATTGTCTTGTATGTATTCTAACTTACAACCCAAGTGCTGGAGATGTGGAAATTTAGATGCAACGTATTTTCATATGTGGTGGACATGTAAGGTGGTTAAAGCATTTTGGATTAAGATTTGGTGGAACATTCAAAATATTTTTAAGAAAAAGATAAAATTTAAACCACAGATATTTTTGTTGAGTATTTTGGAAGATTTGGATGCAAAAGAAATGGAGTTGATGTTAAATCTTATAACGGCTGCAAGATTGTTAATTGCTCAACATTGGAAAATGAAAGGTTTACCTACTATAGAAGATTGGGTAGTTTAAAGTCTCAAACTTAGCTGAAATGGCCAAGATTTCCGCTTATGTGAAGGATTACTCACAAGAAAGATATATATTGGTTTGGAGAAGATGGATTGTTTATATTGAGTCGAAATATGGAACAAAAAAATGTCATCTGGTTTTTGAATGAACTTCTGATTTTTAATATTTAAAACTATGTTAAAATGATGGTATTTAATAATTGTACATTTGTTTTAAAAGAGAGTTAAAGGAAGTTATAGATTTGTTAGATTAATAGTTGATTAGTGTTAGTTAGATTATGATTATTTTATTGTTAATCCTGTGATTGGCTCTGGGAAGTGAGGGGGGGAGGGAGGGAGGGTTGGGTTTGGGGGGAGGGGGGATTTATATTGTAAAATTTTATAAAATTTTCAATTAAAAAAAAAAAGAAGCAACTAGACTTTCTTTGTTTTTCCTCGAAGACGGTTCGCTTCTCATCCAAGAAACTTCTTCAGTTCTGACTGAATGGTGGGGAATGGAAGGATTTATTCCTTGCAGTCATCTGGTCATTGGCACTCATTCTGAGAGCTGTTGATGCCACTTGGAGGTTTATCTGGGCCTTCAGGGTCACCTGAATAGTGCAAACGGATGTGGAACTTTTTTGGAATTGCTGAACTGCTATTGGATGTAATGCTTAAGTCAGACTTTTTTTTTGCAGTGTTGGTGGAAGAAAGACTGGATTACACTCTAAGAAAATGACACTACAAAACTATTTTGAAAGTTGTTTTCTCCCCTCCCAGAAAAACCTGGAAACTGGAGGTAGAAAGTTTAGGATGTTTCAAAGGCAACAATCCATTGAGCTACAGCTTCTAGTATCCTTGGGGGAAACTGTTTAACTGGGATCAAACAAATAGTACAGAAATCAGTCAAAGCCAACATACCTCATCACAAGCATCTGGATCCCCTTTGTCTGCTAAATACTTTTCAATCACTGCCATTTTGTTCTCCAAGGCAGCTTTTAAAAATGTGGGGACATCTACAGGTCCTGTCTGATATAGAACAGAAAGAGATCATCATTATTTGGGGATGCCACTAAATACAGAACAGAAGAAATTAAAATACTTTGTCACTTGAACGTACTATAGCTTCTTGCTCAGGCTCCTTGTCAACCAGCACTTTGACCTTCTTAACTTTTTTCCTTTTCTTCAGAGTGATGATTTTTTCAAGGTCTTCCAAATTTTCAAGCTTTGTTCTCGCCTCTAGTTTCTTTTTTTTGAGCTGGACAAAAGGAATGAACAATACAGTAAGATGGTTTGCATTTGACTGTCATGAAAGAAGCGCAGTATATAGTATTATCAATATATGACTCTCAAGAAATCTCAAGCATTTCCAACTATGTTAAAAGGAGGAAAGGATTCATTCCCTCTTGATTTCTCTTGATTTCTTTTAGTATCCCTGTCTCTCCCCCACCTCGCTGATGCTCCAGGGCAGCGTCCAGCAATTACGTCTCAGAGTGTTCAATGAGTACATTTCTCTAAAGGAATCCAATGGTTGCATCAGTTTTAATTGTGAGATTACTGGGGTTTTTTATTTGGATTTCTTAAGCTCACTAGCCATAAGCTTAGGTGTCCAGCTGATGTGCAGGAGTACAGATTTTAAAAGCTATGTGTCAACGCTGCAAATACGCTGCTGTAATCTTAAATAAATGCTTTTAGGAGAAAAAATGCCTGAAAGTCCTCTTAAGTGTTTCGTTACTCAGACACATGACACTATGTTGTCAATAGGCATGCACAGAAAATAGCCTTGAGAAGTAGAAACAACCATGGATTTTGTTTCTGAAAGTGATCTTCTTCCTGAGATCTCAGTAAAGAGAATGTTGGACATGAGGTCTTGTACAATAATTATACTTGTAATTAGGAACAGTGCATCTGCACTGCTAATAAATGCATCACTAAATATATTAGATTAGAAGGTTGAATACTTGATTGCAGAGGTAAACTTACTCTATAAAAAGTTGTGATAAGAGTAACTTTGGGGGGGAATCTAGAGGGAGAGCTGAGAGCCAGTTTAGTCTATATTGGGTCAAGGTGTTAGACTTTAAAGCGAGAGACTCATGTGGACTAATCCTGGCTTAGGCACAAAACCAGCTGGGTGACTTCGGGCAGTTCTTCTCTCTCAGCCATAAGAAGAAAGCAAGGGCAAGCCAATTCTGAAAATGCTGTTGAGAAAATTGTGTGGACTTGTCTATGTAGTCATGAGGAATCATGACTGGTTTGAAGAAGTGGGGTGGGGGAGAGAGATTGTAGTAAAGATGCATTTTGAAATTAGTTGATCAAGAATTATCTTCCAAAAGAAAATATGCAAAGGGCCATTGGTGCAATAACTATTGTACATTATGGAATAGATTGTCACTTGATGTTGCACTCATTAACACCTTGTGAAAAATCACTTGAGCTGCTATCCTGTAAGAAAGGTGTGTCAGCTTGTATTTAAAGCAGACACAACATACTCCTAAATGGTTCTCAAGTAACTCATAAATGCATCATGTAACAGATTGTTGCTGCTTACTCATCTACAGATCTTACCTTTGAAGGACTAGCAGGAGAATTTCAGGAGCATGTTCTAGCCAAATATCATTTGGCTGAATCAATACATTTCTCAATTTGATCTATAATGTAACACATTAAAGCCCTTCATGCCACAAGACTTGGTTACTTGCAGGGTGAACCTGTTTCTGAATAAGTTTGTCTACTTGAGAACATCTGTTCTGGATCTTCTCACTTAAACAGTCTCATGTAGCAGCACCCAGAAGCCCACTTGATTGCCATGCCTGCCCTATGGAAGAGCCTTCCCCCTCAGATTTAGATGGCTCCCACCCTGCCTGCCTCTTGGAAGGATCTGGAGATCCTATCCACCATGTTAACCCAGATACTAGGTCAGAAGATTTTGTATTCATTTAATTTGTTTTCAACTGTTCAGGGCTGTTTAAAATTACTGTATCTCTAGCACAAAAAAGTTTTACTGTCTTTTAATGTCTTTTTCAGGTTGCTGTTTGCTGTTTTAATTGTGTGTGCCATCCTATGTTGCATGTTGATTGAGTGTCTATGTAAATTGATTTAATACAATAAATAACTAAACAACACAAAAGCTGATTCCTGCGCATTCTCAGAGGGACAGTAGACTAACATATACACAAATCCTGATCAGTTTTTCTCTTCTAATGCTTCTGAATCTATCCAGGGGGAGCATATCAGACCCTTTGCCATGGGTTCAGACATTATTGATTATGATTAACATTATGATCATTTACATTAAACCAAGAGCAATATCAGTTACATCTGTAAATCAGTGGGATATTTTTTTCCAACAATTTTTTCCATTTAAGTTCTAGTCTGATGATTTGCTACTAAAAGCTTTAGTCTCTCTCTACCTCATCATCCTGCAGATCTGTTAGGACATCAATTTCTTGAGTTCCATTCTCTTGGGACTTCTGGAATGTTCTGACCCAATATATCTAGAGCAGACATGTCAAACTCGCGACATCACATGACGTTGCGCTATGTATCGTGACTTTTTCCCCATTGCCAACAATGGGGTGGGCATGGTTTCAGTATGATGCATCCGGCCCACAGGCCAGCAGTTTGACATGCCTGGTCTAGAGGATGCTAGTTTGAGGAAGATTGTCCTAGTGAGATTTGGTTTGTTTGTATGTTTGTTTGTTTTGGATAAGGGTATTCAGACAATCATTTGCTGTATGTTAGGAGCAGAACTACAAACATTTGAGTTTTCTAATCTGATATTCCTTTTTATAGGTAACTAGATAAGAAAGCAAATAAACCTGCCACCACCTATAGCATCTGAGGAGTGTTTTGAATGATACTCATATGGACCAGTATCATGTAGTTTCTGTGGTCAATCTTATCTGATGCTCCATGAGTAGTAGACATTGTCCAGATTTTCGAAACAAAATTTCCCCAACTTGAAAATTGTGTTACATCATGAATGCAAAGACTAGGCATTCCCCAGGGATTCTTAAAAGCTCATCCTTTTAGTTTTTTTCAAGTCTCAAATTCCTGGTTTCCCCATTATAATTAAGGTTGACTGAACATTTTTTCCTAATCCTGATACAGCATAGTGCTACCAGACTATGTAGGCTTGTTCAAATATGATTGTAAGCAGAGAACAACAGTAAATCAAAACAATGCTGAAATATTCCCAGAAGATAGATAAAAACTCATTATTTTACCTCAGCTTGCAGCTCCTTCTCTTCTTTATAAGTCAGATTGCGCTGTGTTACTGAGGGATCAATGATTGTCTTCAGGTCTTCTTGTTTCTCTAATCTCACTGTAGCTTCATATTCTCCATCTCTGAAGTCTTCCGGAAGGAAATCCCCCGTTTCTCTACCTTCTGTCTTTTTGCCTGTCTTCTATCAAAGAAAACATGTGTCTTAAGATTAGAGTTGCAAAAGGTTGTCCCTGACAAACCAAGACATGGAGAAAACTTATAAAAAACAGATTGTACAGTACAACCACAGAAAGAACTTGTTGACAAAAAAAAGTGAAATCGATGTCCCAAGATTGTCATGACAGGCAGAGCCTTGAGGAAATGGTAAGTGAACTGGTAAGAAAGCATAAGCTGTACTGCTGAGTGCAATAGTATATTTGCAATCAAGTATTTGTGGGAAAGGTTAATCATCAGGGTATTCAGAAGAAAGGATGCTGAAAAAAAGGAAACAGTAGAGGCAACAGATTGCAAAAGAGAAACCTGAAAGAAAAGTAGATGACTGTGATTATTCCTTAAGAATAGCATACTCAAATCTGTTGGGAGATAGGACAAAATAGCACTAGTAGGATAGTTATCAAGAGACTAAGTGGCACGCTGGCTGAGGAATTCTGGGAGCTGAAGTCCACAAGTCTTAAAGTTGCCAAGTTTGAAGACCCCAGCTGTAGACTGATTGCCACTGTGGACCATGGACGTATTGGGTTGCAACATCTGACACTCACATTAGGATGCTTGCCATCGTAGGAGCAGTGTGACCTGCAACAATGGAAGCCCAGAAGCTTTGAGTGATGTCAGGAAAGATTTTTAGATATTAATGTGAATTAGCCATACAATTGCTTAACTAATACCAGAAATGCTACAGGTTGTCCTCGACTTATGACCACAATGGAGCCCAACATTTCTGTTGCCAAGTGAGACAATTGTTGAGTTTTGCCCCATTTGACAACCTTTCTTGCCACAGTTAAGTGAATCACTGCCCTTGTTAACTTAGTAACATGGTTGGTTAAGGGAATCCGGCTTCCACGTTGACTTTGCTTGAAAGAAGGTCGCAAAAGTTGAATCACATGACCCCAGGGACACTGCAACCATCATAAATGTGAGCCAGTCGGCAAGTGTCTGAATTTTGATTGTGTGACCACGAGGAAGCTACAAAGGTCGTCAGTGTGAAAAGGGTCATAAGTCACTTTTTTCAGTATCGTTGTAGCTTCAAACAGTCACTAAATGAACTGTTATAAGTTGAGGACTAACTGTGGTTGCCTCAACTAAGCAGTTGTTGCCCTAATGGTATGATTGCTAGCCACCTCTAACTAAGCACTGGCCTCAGAACAGACAGATAGAAAAGGGAGTGAGCTTGAATTAGAACACAGAATATTGAAGGAAAAATGTGTGCCCTTAATACAGTTGTATTAAATTTAAAATCCAAGCCTGCAACATTCGCAGTAGGCAGCAGCTAAAGTTAGAGATTGCTATACCTCACTGAAATCACTGAAACAACTCAGTGTGACTTCTATAAATCGCGGTGCTTCCAGTGGGTTTTAGTCACGACTATGTTTAGCTGGATGAAGAGAAATGGTGGAGAATCCATCCAAGAATGCAATGGGGCATGTTTGTTTTTTTTAAATATCTTACTCCCTTGTTCCTCCCTACTCTCTATAGACTGACAGACTCCTATGCCATCTGCTTTTGAAATCCTTTCTGGCTTAGAAAAAGCTTAAAGAGACTTGGGGTCCTGTGTTTGAGAAATAAAAAAAATCTCCTGGGCTACACAAAATTTGCCACATTGTTCTTGAGTCCACACCAGCTTTGTTTGCGAGTTGCTAACAAACTATATATACATTGAAAATATAGAAATCCACATTTTATGAAAGATCTCTTTCAGATCAAACCACAGTTATGTTCAATCCAATTAAATTCAATAATAATACACTCAGGAAATTACACAGGACTTACCCATATACTTTCACTTTTTTATTTCTAGACCCAATATGCAACAATCCAGGTTGTCATACCCATATTCAATGACAGATTAAGCTCAGAGTGGTGGAATAGCTAAAGGGTTTGCTTATTTGCCAGAATAAATATGTTGTGCTATAATTACAGCTAAAGTGTTTGAGATAAGCAACTATTTCAGAAACACTTCTATTTTCTTTCCATTCCTTCGTTGCCATTTGCTACCATTAATAACTCAGTCATAAACAGCAGAGGTGACTAGAGGCCTATTAAACCTGGGTCATTTAAGTCCTGTTTTAATTCTTTATTGTGTTGTCTGGAATGGGAGTCAGAGCCAGACTTGTGTGCCTGGCATAGTGCAAGCGTAGCTGAGAATACTTTGAATCACAAGGGCTGTTTTAATAGCTGTGAACCCATCACACTCCTACTGTTTTGTTGCATTTTCTTGTGAACTATCTTGAAAGTCTCAATATGGCAAAAGATGGCATACAATAAATATCTTCTTTTTAAAATTTTGTTGGCACTTAAATAAGACCAAGCTTTTTTTTAAAAAAAAAAAATAGTTTGCAAGGTAAACTACAGCACAGTGTATTTCTACATAAACTACTATTATTAAATGTAAAACATGTATTTAATGTAAAGATAGATCATTTCTTCAGTGATAATTTCAGCAATAAAAAAACATTTCCCTATTGGCTTTCAGAATTTTACACACATCATCATTCCACTAATCCTCATAATAATCTTTTAACATGGAACAATTATCATTATTGTCACATAAAGTTGGTAGTGCTAAAAACTATGGGACAACAGCTCAGCTAAGGCCATATTCATATGTGAATTGAGATTCAAATAGTAGATTTTTGTGACCACACCCATTCACAAATGACATTTTCATTCCAATATAAATTTCCCTTAGCATGAATTCACCTTCTATCCAAAGGATACAATTCCTTTGACATGATGTTCACCCCACATGCTATTGCACTGGAGATGGTGCCCACCTTTAAAAAAAATTATCACATAAGGTAGTTTGATGCTTACCAGATCTTCTACCAGGAGCATCATCATTGTGGCTGTTGGCTGATGAAAAGCTGATAGTGCAGTGCGGTATTCCTCCCAAGAAAGATGCCTTTACTGTCCAAGGCAACTTGACTGAGACATGCCAAGCTCTGTTAGTTTATATATCTTTGCAAAAACTTCTTCTGCGTGAGATAATCTTCCAACCTAGGAATCTAAACAGTTCAGCAATAGGTGTTTTCACATTCCAGGCATATTAACTAGCCAGATCTAGTGTCAAGGATAGGAATTGGAGGGGGTGGGTGGGTTGAAGGAGGGTGAGGGGAAGAAGAAAAGTCCTGCAGTGTAACGGCACTGAATATCTGAATCAGTATGAAATACAAGAGCTTCATTCCATTGGCAGTGACTAAATAGTTCAGCAATGCTAGTCATGCTGGCTGTCCGGTGTCCATTAAGACAGCTGTCTGCAGATACCACCCTTATCATAACTGGCTTCCACATGAACAACAGACTCCAGAAGAAAAAAAGACAAGGCAGCCAGCCCTCGTTTAGTGGATAAACAAAGAAGTAGGTCAACTAATGAAAAAATAATTATTTTTGCGATAGTATGCTCTAGGGTTTATAAATAGTTCTGTAGGGAAATGTAATTCTTCCCCCTGCCCCCATCCCCCCCCCCCAGTCTCTCTCATACACACATACACACTTATCATGATGTCACTTGTCTATATTTGTCAAGAAGAATTTTCTGAGGGGATTATGAAGCCAGAGTGATGTCTCTGGTGCTAAAAGGACTGGGTGACATGTTAAGTTACCATCAAGATAAGAACGCAGAACTCGCCTGCTTTTCATTTCCTCTGGAATCTGTCACTGCTTATAAACAGGGATTATGAGTTCTGATTTAAAGGGGCAGGAAGGTGAAACTGCAATTTAATGTAGATAAAGACTTCCAACCAAATTGGAAAAGACAATAATTTTTTAAAAAGCTAACTCTCGTCAAAGGCATGCTTTTTAATGAAGAATTTATGGTGGACATTGGAATTTTGGACCTAACAAAATATAAAAGATGCAGCAGGTTGATAATATTCTGATCTGTGTAATCAGTCCTCACTAAAAGCCATTTCAAAAGTTCATGTATTGGATTCTGAAACTATTTTCCATCTCCATGTGCCTTAGGCAATGTGTAGCTTTTTTTAAAAATACCCTATTCTTAAAAAAAAAGAATCAAAGTATAAATACAGATCTAATAAGCTACAGTAAAGAGAAAGAAACATCCTATTAAAATCAATAGTCATATTAGCAGCAGTAATTTCAAATGAGTATCCTCTGTAACCTATCTGGGTCCAACTTTACTGCACTACTACATAACATTGCTAAATAAAATATTCTTCTGATAGCCATTTCTTTGCCAGAAGCATTCTCAGGAGGAAATAAATTGAAATAGGGAAGGAGTCAGAAGATGTGCTTAAAGTGGTTGTCTACAAAAAGAGGAGCAAAGTCAAGGGCAAAAGGAGGAAATGGCATTTTATCCTTCAGAAAAATATTGGAGGACATTCCGTGGCAGAGAAACAGATGCTGGGCTAATATTACACAGGTTGGTTAGAACATGGACATGGCCTTAACAGAACTCACCAGTCTTTTTATGGATTTACTAATTTGCAACAGAGACACAATTTCAAGAAATAATGTTAATAAGTGAACAAAAGGAATTACTAAAGCTTTACAATTAGTCCTCAATATAACATTAAGAAAAGATTAATTAATAATTAAGAAAGTACAGTATATTGAGTTATTTTTATGGTATAAAAAAGAATATAAAATTTTGAGCTTAGTGCCAAAATCTCTAATCTCTACTGTATTGTGAAAAGGAGGAGGAGGAGGAGGAGGAGGAGGAGGAGAAGAAGAAGAAGAAGAAGAAGAAGAAGAAGAAGAAGAAGAAGAAGAAGAAGAAGAAGAAGAAGAAGAAGAAGAAGAAGAAGAAGAAGAAGAAGAAGAAGAAGAAGAAGAAGATATAAAATGTTCGTGTACTTTATGCACATATTTGTCCATTTCTCTGTGTGAAGTTGGATAATATTTGTTGAATAATAATCTTTTTTCATAAATCTGACACCTGCACATCATTTGTCATAAAAAAGCAGGAAATATTAGAAGCTGCTTTAGTGTGCCTTTCCCGTATTGCATTGTCTGCACTGATTGATAGTTGTTCTCAGAGTTTCAGACTAAGGGTTTTCCAGGGATGAAATCTGGGTCATTCTACATGAACCGCACTGTCCTAGACAATTAATTTCTAGCCTCAACTTTGTCTGTTTAGGGAAGGTGCTGGAGAAGGTGATTAGCTCCAGCTGTTTTACTGGGTATGAAGAAATAAATGGAATATTTGTTAAATGTGTAGATGACACAAACTAGTTGAGATTGTTAATGTTTAGAAGGTAGAAACAAATTTCAAGAATATTTGATAAGTTAAGGAAATGAGTGTCCCAAAGGTGCTTTTTCAAGAGGCAACTGGACTTTCTTGTTTTTCTTTGAAGATGTTTTGCTTTTCATCCAAGAAGCTTCTTCAGCTCTGGAAGCTTCTTAGATGAGAAGCGAAACATCTTCAAAGAAAAAGAAGAAAGTCCAGTTGCCTCTTGAAAAAGCATCTTTGGGACAACCATGACCTGGATGATTGAGAATCTCCATAGACATTAAGGAAATGAGCTGAAAGTTCCTTGTTTTAATGATATGCAAACAAATATAAATTAGTAATAATACTTCTGAAACCAATTTTAAATTTTAATTGATTGCAAAATTAATATATGATCAATCATTCTTTTAGGCTGAACCAATAGAAATAGTAATAATGGTTTCCAAATTAAAAGAATAATTCCATTGTATCCATAATGCGCTGGTTAAACCCCACTTCAAGTATAGTGATCAACCCTGACCATCAGATTTAAAGGTTAGCGAAAATAAATTAAAGGCATTGAGGATGATTTGGGACTGGAAACTAAAGTTCTTTGAAATCAAATGAAGGAGTTCAATATGTTTTGCTTTGAGAAAAGACGGCTGGGGTCAGGGAAAGAGTATTTATTTGCTTATTTGACTCATATGTCTACCTAGCTTAGGAAATCATGGTTCAGTACCTAATGGAATGTATCACAGCAGAAGACCATGCTTTGTTTCAAACAGTTTCAGAAGATAAAACATGGAATAACAGTTTTGAAAGTTTGGTAATAATAATGAGCAATTTGATAACAGAACCAATTTCCTAGGGAGGATAGCAGGTTTTCTCACTGGAGATGTTTAAGTAGAAACTAGATGGTCATCTTTGGAAGATGCTTTAATTTGGATGAACAGGGGGCTAGACACAATGGCTCCATTTTGATTCTATGATTCTTATGTTGCTTCAGTTATTTGTGAGAAGCCAGGATAGAAATTTTAAAAAGCAATAAATATAATCCACTTTAATTTATTATATCTTCTACTGAATGTTGAATGATCTCCAAGGGATAACTAAAATTCACCTAATGACAATGAAAGTATTTGTTCAAGAAAAACAACGTTGGCCTGCTCAAAAGTGGTCTTCAAAAGTAGTCATCTCCTACTGAAATCAGTAACCGCAGGCTATTCAAAAATGCATTTCTTTCCTTACAATGCAACTGTCCTCACTCCCACCAACAAATATGTATGTTTGTATGTATGTGTAAGTGTGTACTCATATCCTGCTGAAAGTTGGAGGCAGTGCAGAATGACTCTCAGAATCCATTATAATTTCATAGACTCCATAATAGTTTAACTGCTCTCCATTGATCGTATTTCATTGATTACTCTATTAAATAAACTTCCTGCCAATCCTTTTCAGAAATATCTTTGTTAAGTTGCAGTTCTCAAGACATTTTCAAAAGGCTGATTATTAAGTTCTTTGAACTTCTG